>NW_026858482.1:0-86893 GCF_026571515.1 Ruditapes philippinarum | reverse complement strand
ATGATACCTTTTAAGATTAAAGAAACTGAACAATTTTTTTTTGATGCGTTTATTTAAGGTCGCCGCCGGAAAGCCCATATGGGCGACCGTACACACAAGTCGGGCCATCCTAGAGCGTCCCGCCGAGATTTTTCGTCGATTTTTTTTTCAGCTTTATTGGTGGAGGAAGACCCCAGGTGCCCCTCCGGGCATTATTTCAGGCACGAGCGGGCACCTGGGTAGAACCACCGACCTTCCGTAAGCCAGCTGGATGGCTTCCTCACATGAATGAATTCGACCCGAGTGAGGAGCGAACCTACAGCGCTGAGGGACCTGTGATCTCAAGTCAGCGACTTTAACCACTCGGCCACGGAGGCCCTTGCTGAACAATTGACATTATTTAATCAATTATATTTCAACTCTGTAACTCTTTTGTCTTTGTTTCCTTCTAGTTATCATTTTTAAACAGTATATTATTTTGATGTGAAACATTTCTGTACAGTTGCAGCTTATACAAGCTTAATACTTTTATATAATACAACATAAGTTTAGTATTATTGTAAAAAGAATTGTTAGTTCATTAAACAAAATATGGAATAACAAAATATTACATAGACCCAAAATTCACATTAACTTCAATATTAATATTTAATATTGACTTCATGTTAAAAAATAACATTTTTATAATTTATTTCAAAGTAAATAATTTCATATTCATATAACAATTTTTTTTTTTAAATAAAGGAATTTGGTGTTCTTAAATATTCTTTTAAATACTGTACATCATTAAAAACCTTAGTTTATTTCTTTATTATTTTTAGTTTTAGATTTAAGCGTATGTGAGATTTATACTTTTAGGCCACTAAAGTTATGAGTATCTGTAGCCTGACGTCAAACAAATTGCAACACAAGGTTTTTTTATTTTTATGTTATCAACATGTATCAAAGTACCTTACATTAAAACCCGGAAAAAAATTCAATCGGAAACTTGACTTATGGCAAACGAGTACCTGTCCCGGGGTAAAATTTATGATTAAATATTGATGTCTTAAAATGTGGCGAGTTTCTTGCCTTTATTTGTTACAAATGTGTAGCTGAATCATGACAGCCTGTTTCATGGTATTTGTGAAAATAAATTTTGCAATAAAAGATAATAGTATTGTTTTGTTTGACTACTTATACTCGTGTAAAACAATAAAATATTACCCCACCCACTCGAAAAATGATACAAAACTTTAGTTATAATATATGCATTGGAAATATTTGGATTACACTGATAAAATATTTACATTTTAGAAAATTACAAATAAAACATACATTAAAAGCCTATGTAAATAATCAAACGGATATAATTTAAACGTTTTAAAGGTAAAATGTAATGGTTGTTACAGCAATTACATTGACATAAATGTAGTCACGTATTTTTACTTTTTAGACAAACATTTAAAAAAAATACAGCTAATTTGCTGCTTAATTAAGTAAGTCCTAAATCCATCGATTCAAACATTGCACTACGTATTAGATACTTCACATTTATTAAAGTTCTAATAAAGACATGTTACCATGTGCTTTAACAAATGTGTACGTTACCAAAATTACAGTCTTTCATAAACGACACAAAATGAAATGCGATCAATAGAGTTCTGTCACTTAATTCACTGTTCAATTTCAAAGTCTTAACATGAATAAATAAATTTCATTTATCTTGTTCGATTTCATTGCCTGTAATATCTATTTGCCTGCTGTTTGAACAGCCCGCCCCCCTACAACCTCCGCATGCTGATGAACATTCAAGTCCGTGCTTCCTACAGGAGCATCGCTTAGTGTCACAGTTTTTACAGTTGCATTTAATAATATTCAAAATTCTCTCTGGTGCAGCCGGAAGATCCGTTTTTAGAGGAACTAGTTTATTTCCACTTTGAATCCATCCCCATTGCAGAGGATCAAGATCGTGACCAATCCATGTTTGAACTTGATGGTAAACTCTGTAACTGTGGTATTTTGCAGCAGCAGTAGTAGGGGGTAAAGTTCTCACTTGAACAATGTTTTTACTTTTTGCAGATTTTGTCACAAATCTTTGATATCGCAAATGATCTAACGATTCCGTATTTTTTCCATTATACACCTTTATTAAAGCCTTTACACCCGCGCTAGCAACTTCATCATGTGTCGCATCTTGTTTCAAGAATATGGAACTTTGTTCTTGTAAACACATATCTGAGGCTAATTTTTTCAAGACTGTACCTTTACCAATACCAAATAGCCTTGATGTAGTGTCACAACCAGTTAATGCATGTACGAATAGTAATTGATCACATATCTTATCTGTTAAAATTGATTTAGTTTTATTTATATCCCATACTTTCTGTTGGTTCAAATTCTTGTGAAATATGTGAAATATATATTGTTTTTTGTTTTCGGCTGATGACATAAAAGAACAAGCAAATCTGTATCTTCACCTATCACAAAAGTAGTGAATTCCGTCGACACTTCAATAGCAGTTTTGACAATGAGAACATCTGCATCACTTAATGCTTTTTTGACGGTTATTTCACGGTTTTCAAAATGTTCTGAAAGTAAGTCAATGAACCTTTGTTTATTTTTAGTGTTGATTAGAACCGCGTCTTTCTTAGTAGTAAATGGGGTTGATCCCTGAAATCTTATTTCAACACCATCAATTCCTTTTGACCTACGCAAATGTGTTTCGTCTTTAGTAGATGGGCCACAAGAATAACCATCAAATACAACGTAAGCTTTTCCATAATGTCTGTTCACAAACTCTGTATAATTTTCACATATATCGTGAAAGGATGCCCCGTATTTCCACGGAATTCTTTGAATCAATGATCCGCCATCCAGAATGTACTTCACATGTTCCTCTATCTTTTCATTAGGGCCACAATTACCTAGTCCCCATATTGAATTCATAAGATTCGGCTTTTCTGCCTCCATTTAAAAGACCTCCACTGTCAAAAAGACTTGATGGTTTACCACTTAATTCATATTTAAACATTTCCCCAGTATTGTCTAAAGTTGAGTCAGATACAACAATGAGCCGTTGGAAAAAGTACTTGAGGATCAACATCAATAAAACTCAACGTCACTAGGTTTAACTAAGTTCTGAGTAGCCAAAGTTGTAGCCTCATCTTTTCGTTTAAAGCTAAAGCTTTACTTTTTGACCTTCCATTTTACTTACAATTTTTTCACCAATTTGTTTGGCTGTGTCGACGGTCACTGAATCATTTCCCGTCACGCCTGTTTCGATATTTCTTAAGTTCTTTTCTTCAGTAAATGGGTTCCGTTGCCTTAAAAAATCAAGGAAACAATCACGGTCTTTAGAGTCTCTTTCAATTCTTGCCTTTGAAGCTTCCTTGTGTTGTAAATTTAATTCAGACTCCGTAGCTGAACTCGTGAATTCTTGCATTGCTTGATTTATTTCGGCCATTGCAGGAGCAGACAACAACCACTGCTGCTCTTTTGAGACTCTGTCATGCCTCTTCCCCTTGTCAAACCACCAGCTGATTTCAAACTCCTCATTTAAAACTTGCTCAATGACCAAATCTGTTGAGAGGCCTCCCCAATATCTGTCGGTCCTGCGTACAACATGCAAGCCTGAGCAAAATGCTTGATATACATCTGGTTTACAGTTCGTAGGTCTAGCATTTCCTGGATATATATATATAGGCTGATTTTAAGTAATTATTATGACCTGCTGCTGCGAAATAAGGTTTAGCATCCTTTGTAAGGATTTTGAGAATGAAGGTTCCAATTCCCTGTCCGTTCCGCTGTAATAAAATGATTTCAAATTATCAATCATGTCCATGTATGTAAATATCCAAAGTCTTGCTGTTCTAAATTCAGACAATTTGGTCTTTAGTGCATCAAATTTTGAAATCATAATTTTCACCTTTTCATCTTTCAATAGGCTTGGAACACATTTTTCATTTTTTATTTCATTTTTAATTTCATAAGCCTCGTCTAATTCTGCTTCATCAAAATCTTGTATTCTATTTGCATTTTCGGGTGTGACTTCAGTATTTACAAAGCTTCTGTAATAAAAGAGAATTCAGTGCGTCGTCCCACCAAAAAAAATGACCCCTAATTGCACGACTTACAGCTTTTCCATCCAACATATGTACTACTGAATTATCTGCATAAACTGTTGAAAGAAGTTCCTTTAAACCAGAATTTTGCATCAGCCGCCCGATACATCCCAGAAAACTCATTTCTGAGTGAAAGCCACCCAACCGCAGCACAATAGATTTTATTTCGCTATTATTTGATTCATTCTTGACAATATTAAGTGCTTTTCCAGTTAAAGGGGTTGGTCGAAGGTTAGGACTGCTGAAGTGCCGTGATTTCGTGACTGCTTGGCGACAAAATGTAAAGTTGAATATATGCAAGAAAGGTCACTTGAGTTCATATCAATCATAGGCATAAACAATATTGTTGATTCACCATAATGACTCCCTTGTTGTATCATCTGCATTGTTCCTGACCACCCTGGTAACTCAACCCTCAATGATCTTGCTATTTTCAGAATAAATTTCAAGATCTTCTTCTTCTGCATCTCCGGAAACTTCTTTCAGATGCCTGAACTTGATTTCTTCCATGAAACAGTTTGGTTGCTTATAAAACTGTATATCAATTTTTGCTGTTTGTTATAACCTCTTCACGTGAGACATTAATACGTGGTATCACTTGAGTACACTTAAGTTTTGGTGTTAATGTAGCTATTATTCCCATTCCGTGAAATGTATGTAATCCATCTATTGTACAAATGTTATGATCCACGTTTGTCCGCCATAAACTGTTAAAAATTCATTACTCATTGATTGTATGTTTACACCATGCGTCACTGCTGCACTTCTTTCATATGTACATTCTTCCTGATACGACACACTGAACCCTAAAAAAGTATAGACATGTGTTACATTTTTTGCATAAGAGTTTCTTTAAACCATAAAAATAGTACCTGGTGCAATTAATTAGAAATGCTAGGTAACTGATCGCAAAAACACCTTTAATTATAGCTTTGGTTCTAATATTGGCTATTTACTAAAATATTTGTTTAGAATTTAAAGATCACAAGTACAAATGGACTCATGTTTCATATATGTATGATTTTGACTTAAACTGTTTTATTTTATAGCTACCTAAGTTATTAAAGCAATCAACCATCATCTTTGATCCGGACATGTGATGAATCATCACCCCTAAACCTAGCTGTAACGGGCATACTAAACTTCTTGGTGTTGCTGTCTGTACAATAGATTGTCCAATTGAAGCTATTTTCTTTTTGCCTTGTTTATTGTCAATAACCTTTGCAGAAAAAAGATGCAGACTGCCAGGTAAGTAATTTAAATTTGAAGACAATAATTTAATTTCTGTTGCTGGAGGATAAATATCTTTTCCCTTTTCCATGTTTTTTATATCGTTTAGAATTAATCTAGCAGCTGTTGTTATGATTGCTTCTTTTTCAGACATACATTCATCACGTTTACTACGCTTATAAAACGAGTGAAGGATAGCATGTGCTTCACTTTTAAATGTCACTACATCGTGTTTACCATTAACCTCAGCAACAATGATATTGTCTCCAAAATACTCCAAGATTTTTTTCTTCATATTATACAGAGCTATACGAGTGAGTTCCACACTTCTTATCCATAATGTTCACCAGATCGACTACAGTTAGTCGTTCATTTTCATGCATTTCAAAATATTTCATAATTTCTAAAAATGCTTCAGAACTTGCTGTATTAGATGGCCTTCCTCTATTTTTCTCATTTTTTTCACGAGTTGAATGTTGAAACTTTTCAGGAACGTTTTTAAATGTTCGAAAGTTGCTGTTACAACTTTGGTGATAACGAGCTTCAGCTGCTGGGAGGTCATTTACACCTTCTATTCTTCCAAGAATCTCACTTGCCCAGTCATCATTTCTTGTTTTACATATTCCCTTAATTGAGTCTTGAAAGTCAAAGGTTTCAACTTTATGTACAGCATCGCCAACAAGTTTATTTTCATCTTCTATCGTTGTCCCACATAATACACAGTTATTGTCATATACAAATTTACTTCCAGCTATTTTTCCTTGTTTTTGGACTTCTAATGATATTGTTGCGTGACATCAGAAAGTTTTCTTTTCTTATCATAGTCATAGCAATAATCCTTTCTACAATCTTCATGCACATACTGTTTAGGCCTAACATCTAGTCCGTCATTCTACAGAGGGATAAAAAAAAAAATATAATAATAAAACATTCATTCATTCTTATTATTATCGTGTGGTAAAACACAT
This sequence comes from Ruditapes philippinarum, assembly GCF_026571515.1. Taxonomy (NCBI): domain Eukaryota; kingdom Metazoa; phylum Mollusca; class Bivalvia; order Venerida; family Veneridae; genus Ruditapes; species Ruditapes philippinarum. The sequence continues at coordinate 80,613 of NW_026858482.1, read as the reverse complement.
ATTTACATGATTTTAAGAAATATTTCTCCACACATATGTATCCGTTTAAAAAACCTATTTCTTCTTCTTTGGAAACGTACCTTTTGTTTTACTTTGGGCAATTAAAGTGTCACATCCTTTTTGTGTAAGTTTGGCTAATCGGCGACCGTCATTCGTCTTACATAGTACACATATGCTTTCCTCACTGAAATTGTTATGTAACATGTTAAAAATATCAACATAGCACATTCACTGAACTCTTTATATCTTTAAATCATAAAAATTACTCGAAAAGTTACAGTGATTGTGAAAAAAATATCTCTCTCTTTGAGATCTTCCTTATCTTTTAAGTATGCCCTCCGTACTATTATTAATCAACTTATTAACGATATCTGAATTATCTATCTTTTAATAAATTACTTTTTAAAATTTCAATAATAGTACCTCATTTCTCTTTTTGAACCCTCCATTATCCCACGAGTATCTTCTATCCAAGAAACGCTGCAATAAGAAAAAAAGATTCATTATAATTCCTATGCCGACAATGTTTTATAAGTTTAATATGTAAAATTTAAATATCATTTTGAAAAATGTCATAAATTACGAATAATTATTATTTAAATGATAATAAACAACCCTCAATTTTACCTTTAAAGCTTGATATCCAAGGGTAAATCTACTGACTTGCAATGTGAAATCACATGGTATTTTTTCAATCAAACCTTTGTTATACACATTAAATCTGAAATAAATTCAAAGTTTCACTAAAACAACTCAATATAAAACCATTAACAATTTCATTTTTATTCCTAAAACAAACAAAATTTGAATAAAATGCATATGTTATTACTAGGAAGATATTTAGGATTTCGTGCTTTTTTGACCCAAACACGCTTCCGTAGTTTCATTTTTTTGCGCATTCCAGGGTAACCTTGACATTTTTATTTTTTTATTTTTGGGCTTTACTTACATATTGTAACCAAATTAGGGTATTAAATGTTTGTTCAAATCATAGTATCATGTAAAAAATTAATAAATACATATAGTTTGATCGATTGCTGCGGCAATTTATAAACACGCGAATTTTAATTAAATAAAAAAAGCTTGTGTTGCAATTTGTTTGACCCCAAGATTTACTTTGATCTGACTATTTATAGTAAGCACCTTTTATAGGTGGATGGATATTACAGGAACAGATATACAATCAATTTTTGTAGAATTTTCATAGCAACCCTATCAATAAGGACTAGAAACATTGTTTTTCATGGAAATTGTGATATAATTGGATATTTTATGAAAGGGGGATGGACTAAACAGTTTTCCATCAAAAATTCATTAAACTAAGACAATGAAGTACTATTTTATTTTTAATTGCTGAAAGGTATACATGTTTAATTAACAAGTGAATTTTAAAAAAAAAACTGATACATTAAGAAAGTCTGATTTAATCGATAAAAACTAAGATGACATATACAAAGTGTTATATATGACCAGAAAGGTTATTTTATTTTCATTGTGCATGAAAAAAAGTGATAAAGTAAAACAGATAATAGTGGTGCTTATTCCAAAAACACCAAAAAAAAAAAAAAAAAAAACCCCAACAAAACAACAGATGTTGACACATTATAGATAAAATTTGGCAATTTTAGAGTATAAAAATGTCTATATCTATATTTTTTGGTAATGATATCATATTATTAAACTTTTGGGCACATTTGCTTTTAATAAGACTATTATAAAACACAAAAAGTAATTGCAAAATGCATATATCTTTTTAAAAGCCGACAGTCACATTAGCCCCTAGAGTGTTAACAAGGTTTTTCCATATTTGAGCTATGTGACATAGTTTTTTAACAAAAATGACCAATATTTGAACATGACCTAGAAATCATCAAAATAGCCTTTCTGACCAATTTTCAGGATAAATCAGTATCCCCTGGAGTTTTAATAAGATTTTTCCATATTTGGGCTGTGTGATCTAGTTTTTGACCACAGATGACCTATATTCGAAAATTGACCTAGAAATCTTCTTAACAATCTTTTTGAGAAATTACCAGGATATCTGGATCAAAACAGTAGCTATTAGAATGTTAACAAGATTTTTTTTCTATTTTTAGCTCCTGTGACCTAGTTTTTCATCAGAGATAACATGATCGAACTTGGGTCGAACAAGCATTTACTTGGACAAACAGCCTGACCAAGTTTGATGACAAATGAGGCAAGAATGTGACCACTAGAGTGTTTAACTAATTTTGAAAGGACGATGGACATTCAAAGCCTGAGCCAGCTCAGGTGAGCTTAAAATCACAGCATTTTCATCACAAAATACAACTTCAAGTGTCTATTTTTGTATCTATTAATGTTAATAATATCTATATATTATGATGCATTTCATAAATTTATGTGCAGTGCTTAACCTTTGTTTAAACCATGACCCAGTGTCTATTCTAGGAGGGGCGATGGGGGGATTCACACATATTTTTTAGAATTCCCCCCTATTTTTTCAGAGACAGGGGGAAAATTTTACATAGAGAAAGAAGGAAAAAAATCAACAAATGTTATAGGCTAAATTCTTACTTTTCGATACCCCCCCCCCCCCTGTTTTTTGAATCCTAGAATAAACACTGCATGACCTATATTTACTGTGTTTTGATTCAAGATATAAATGTATCCAAAACAGTAAGTTTATCGCTCAATAAAATAACTGTTGGGAGTTCGGATGGGAGGATTTTATCACGAGGGCGTAGCCAAAGTGATAATATGATGCGCATCCTAACAACAAACAGTAATTTTATCAAGCGGTAAAATCACCGATTTAGATATATTATTTCAATTCTAACACAACATCAACAAATGAATGCTGCCGTACTTGATATTAAGCTAAATTGCGCCCGATTTGTTTCTGTACTTATTTTTAGTGCGTCACATTTTTAGTGGTTACGTCACATGTATAATAATTACGTCACATGTCTAAATATAGAACGTCAAACAGTGATTTTATAGCATAAAAACACACTTTCGGTATGTTCAACAGGGAAAAATGTGGGTCATGTAAGAATATAGTATAACATGATTGTAGGTATGAAATAACTGTCTAATTTGTTTAAGATCTCTGAAAATGGAAAAAAAAGTGTAATAATAATAAAACAGATAATTTCTTTTCGTTTGTTTTCAATGTTTATAGATCAACTATTGAATGTATACATATTTGACAGGTCAATAAAATTGACAATAATATTGCAATTCTTATTTTAATATGTGTCTGACAGGACTTTTCAAACACCATTATAGATACAATCTATCTAAGAAATTTTTATTTATACATTCAATTAGGGCTGTCATTGATGGAAAATTTTGTATCGATATATCAAGAGACAATATAGACAATAGACAATATAGACGATATATAGATATAGTTTGACAAACATACAATGAAAAGAATTTAAATATGTGTTATAAATTGGGATCATGGTGTTATGCATGCTTGTGTTAGACATTACAAATACTACAAACTCACAGAAAGTTTTTTTTATCTATTTTTGTCACTGACATGAAAACAGTTTTAAGTTCAAGTTAGCCAATAAAACTGGAAAATGTGAATTCTCTTATTAGGCAAAATAGAGAGGTATATTAACAAACAGAAATGAATAAATTTTAGTCTTGTTTCGATATTTTGATATTTAATGACAGCCCTACATTCAATGCAAGTCTTATAAGCGGCATATTGAAGAATGTATTTCCTGATAACATCATGGCTACCTTGTTATGTTTCCAAATTTTATATTATGTTATATTGTGTTTTTTTTTCCATGTTATGTACTGCCTTGAGTTTACATTCACAGTTTATTCACTTTAGAGTAACTGTTAGATATGTTACAATTTATTAATAAAATGAATATTTATGTTCGTTTTAATTTCTTTTTCACTATCCTGTTCCTTGTACATAGAAAACAGCACAGCCATTTAAAAAGTGCCACAAGTAAAGAACTTGATACAGGAATGGTCTTTTCATTGCTTTTACAAATGATCCGGTAAAGTATCATATACATTAAGCTAGATAAAAAGGAATAAGAACTTAAATACTATGAACTGGTAGTAGATCTAGCAATTTATCTAATTTGTAAACCCAAATCAATCACATGATTACAAGATGCACAGGAAGCATATTATTGTTTATTGCTGTAATAAACGACTTTGACAAAACAACTTAAAAAGCTCATAATAATTTTAATACATACCTGCTACTAGTGTTTGTTCGCAACATGTGACACCAGAAAATTGTTTTTCTCATTAATGCATTGTAGCTTCATTCTTCCCAGCGTATACCTATATGTAACTTGTAATACAAGTTACAAGTAAAATGGTTTCCTGCGGAAAACATTTTTTAATGATATAAAGATATTTCATTTAACTATTTTCAACATTGTTTGGGGGGATAAATAAACGTTTGTATCAGGAATATAGTTGACAATAATCGATCAAGATAGAAGAAGGTTTTTGGAAACTGCTGACCGTTAAAGACCTGAGACCGGAGAAGGTCGAACAGAAAACAATTATTTCTTTTTAAGAAAATGATTAAATACCATTTTCTGAATAATTCAGGACAAAAAAATTAAAGTAAACACACAAGTTTACGCAGAAAATATCTCTATTTAGTATGGCAGATGCCACTACGAATATTTTAATTTTGTAGATTTTCAGTATAAACAATTTATTGTTTGTAAAATTTGAGATAAATATTAAAGAAACATTGATAAATTTCAAACACATCATTCAAGTTTTTCCACCTTAAACGGTAAAATAATTATAGAAAATTAGAAATATCACGCAATAGTTTTTTGTTGTTAATTAGGTGTAATTCGGACTAATTCCCTAGAGGTAAATCCGTAACGTACCGGCAAACGGTATTTAGCTAGGTTTTCGAAAAGATCAATTAACCAATCATGTACGGTTTACAGATCACATGCTCCTCCATGTACCGAAAACAGACATGTGCTCCTCCATGCCTAAAAAGTTAAACGCGTACCAATACCCTGCGGTCTTCAGACCGCAGGGAACAACATATATTTGTAAATGAAATGAAGTGGCAAAAATTTCGCGGAACACCGTTTTTTTTTTTCTTAAACATTTCAAAAACATTTGAAAGGACATTATAAAAATTTGTACATCTTCATACGTGTAGATATTGTTCTTAAAATTCCACGGAAAATAAAACTGTGCATTGCCTTTGTGAGCAATTAAGTTGATACATCTAAATACATTCTTGTATTTCTGATATCAAAAATTTATATGAAAATATTTGTTTTGGGGGAGTATTTTTCAAAAAGAATTCATTGCAAATGTTAAGGGGTGATGGAAGGTAAATGTTTGATCAATTAGGTATTTTTCTGGAAAAATGCTTTCCTAGCTTGTCCATGGAGTATTTTTCAGGAAAGATCTTTCCAATGGTTGTCTGAGGTGTACCTGTCCAGGGAGAGGGGGGATTAAATGCTTGTCTGGGGGGGGGGTATTTTTTTTTAGAAAAAGTGCCTTTCAGAGGTTGTCCAAGGAGTACCTATCAAGGGCTTGCAGGTACATTATGCTTGTCTAGGGGGTTCTTTTTCAGGAAAATAACTTCCATATATTGTCTAAGGGATGCATGTTCAGTCAGGTGCTTGAAATGCTTGTCCAGTGGGGTATTTTCAGGAAAAAGCCTTTTTAGACACTGTCCAGGGGTGTTTGAAATGCTTTTCCTGGGCTAGGAGTATTTTTTTCAAGAAAAATGCTACCATTGGTTGTCCTAGGGGTACATGTTCAGGTGGTCCAGGGGAGGGGGGAATTTTTTGCATGAGAAATGCTTATAGGTTGTCCAAGTGGTAACTGTGGGGCATTTTGGATAATTCTTGTAAATAGCGGGTATTTTTCATGAAAATGCCTTCCACAGGTTGTCCATGTACATGCCCTAAGGGGGTGGGATGAAAATTTTGGAAAATGCTTATCCAGTGAAGCATTAGGAAAAGTGTTTTCAATAGGTTGTCCAAGGGGTACATGTCCGGGAAGGGGGGGGGGGGGGTGGGGTTGAAACACTTGTCCAGGGGGGGGGGGAGGATATTTTTAGGAAAACCTACCGATATAGTGCAATATGAAAAAATAAATTTCATACTGCGGTACGATTTTTGGAAAACCGGTATTTTATAAAAAATCATAATTTTCAATTAATTGCCTTCTAATTTCGTACAAATTTCGCATAAAATCTTTAATTGGCAAATTTTATTTGTGCCGACGTAAGATGAAAGTATTTGACAACTAGTACACTTAAAAGTCAATAAACGGCCGCATAATTTACATAAGCGGCCCAGATGTGAAAGGACATGCGCAAACAGTTTTGTTTATCAAATTGTGTGACACTTTACTTTCTATTTATTCCTTACAATTTTATTAAGTTTCTAATAAGAATATATACATATAATAATAATATATATATATATATATATAATATTACACCATCTTTACATCAAAACATATACACGACAATACGTATTACAATATATTGCAATACGCTTGGCAAAATGGCAATATATTGCAATACAGTTTTTGCCATATTGCTACACCCCTAAAACACTTGTCCAGGGGGTATTTTTTTTTAGGAAAAGTACCTTCCATAGCTTGTCCAAGGGTACGTGTCCAGGGGCTGTTTCGAAACACTTGTCCAGGGAGTATTTGTTTAAGGAAAAGTGCACTCTATAGGTTGTCCAAGGGGTACATGTCCAGGGGGGGGGGGGGGGGTTTCGAAACACTTGTCCAGGGGGTATTTTTTTGGGAAAAGTGCCTTCCATAGGTTGTCCAAGGGGTACATGTCCACGGGGGGGGGGGAGGGTGGGGTTCGAAACACTTGTCCAGGGGTATTTTTACAGGAAAAGTGCCTTCCATACGTTGTCCAAAGGGTACATGTCCAGGGGGGTGTTTCGAAACACTTGTCCAGTGGGTATTATTTTAGAAAAAGTGCCTTCCATAGGTTGTCCAAGATGAACATGTCCAGGGGGGGGGCGTTTTCGAAACACTTGTCCAGGGGGTATTTTTTTAGGAAAAAGTGCCTTCCATAGATTGTCCAAGGGGTACATGTCCAGGGGGGTGTTTCGAAACACTTGTCCAGGGGTAATTTTTTAGGAAGAAGTGCCTTCCATAGCTTGTTCACGGGGTACATGTCCAGGGGGGTGTTTGGAAACACTTGTCCAGAGGGTATTTTAACAGGAAAAGTGCCTTCCATAGCTTGTCCAAGGGGTACATGTCCAGGGGGTGTTTCGAAACACTTGTCCAGGGGGTATTTTTACAGGAAAAGTGCCTTCCATAGGTTGTCCAAGGGGTTCGTGTCCAGGGGGGTGTTTCGAAACACTTGTCCAGGGGGTATTTTACCAGGAAAAGTGCCTTCCATAGGTTGTCCAAGGGGTACATGTCCAGGGAGGGGGGTGTTGTGAAACACTTGTCCAGGGGGGTATTTTTTAGGAAAAGTGCCTTCCATAGGTTGTCCAAGGGGTACATGTCCAGGGGATGTTCGAAACACTTGTCAAGGGGGTATTTTTTTAGGGAATGCCTTCCATAGGTTGTCCAAGGCGTTCATGTCCAGGGGGTGTTTCGAAACACTTGTCCAGGGGGGTATTTGTACAGGAAAAGTGCCTTCCATAGGTTGTCCAAGGGGTACATGTCCAGGGGCGTGTTTCGAAACACTTGTCCAGGTGGCATTTTTTTAGGAAAAGTGCCTTCCATAGGTTGTCCAAGGGGTATCCATCCAGAGGTATGTTGGAAAATTGTCAATAAGGTGTATTTTCCGTGGCACGAGTGGGATTGGGGGGTCAATAATAAGTGTGTCCAGGGGGGTATTTCGGGGTGAAAGTCCCTCCATAGGGGGGGGGGGTGCAGATATTTTCTGGAATAGCCCATTAATGGATGGAGACGGCGATTGACGGCTCGCAATATTTAACTTACTCATCCGTACCTTATCATCACATTTTTTGTATGATATTCCAGAAATTTTTGAAAAAGACAATTTTTATCGAATAAGTTTTGTAGTTTTTAATTGCAAAGTGAATATTAAAATAGAATTAGGCATAGATGTAGATAATCTATTCGTCTCTGAATTAGCCTAATTAGATGAATCCGACAAGTTCCGGTTTACTTTATGACCTACCGTACTTGACAAGTGTAGTCCAACTAATTAGACTTGTCAAAGAGACACCGAGATAATTTTGGACGGGCGCTGTCTTTTTCCAAGTCCAACCACGAACTGCATTTTTATGCACGGACGCTTCCCAATTAGAAGTTGTTGGGAGCGAAAACTAAAAATTTTTCAAAGAAACGGTCTACATTACCTGAAAGAGAACCGTTTTTTATGCAAGGTTCCAAGTTATCATACTTTAAAGTCGAACACAAGTCTAAATATTTCTACTTTAACTTTTTAAATCGTTGAAAACTATTGTAAGCGGCCATATTGGAAAATGACGCAAGCGGTGGACAGGGTAAAACAGGGTAAAATTGTAAAATTTCCATGGTTTACCACAGGTATCGGCGGCAATCGATTGTATTTGTCAAGCTTTTAAATATAATTTGTTTTTAAGTTATTTATTATGAATTATGCAGGAATAACTTTTTTTTTCACGCAAGAATATTTCAGCATTAAAAATAAAATGTGAAAAAGGATATTCTGAAAACCTTACTTAGATGTCCGACGTCAGATCATACTGCATTTTAAAAGTCCATTTAAATTGTCAAATTAGAAATTGTAATGTCGGATTTTTTAACATCTTGTGATCATTAGGTGAAATTCTGAACTGCCTTCTTATTTTATAACCCTGCCATGATTTCGCACATATGAAAAATACAATGTAATTGTAGGTACATCTTAATAAATTATAAGTATACTATACATGATGAAGCAAAGAAGAATTTCAATTAATATTAAACTCCCTATCAATTTCTAGTTTATTATCTTTAAAAAAATTGAGGACAGTTGTGTAGGGGAAGAAGTTCAAAACAACCAAAAATAACTTTAAATTCTGAGAAAAAAAATCTTAAAATTTCAAACTATAAAATGGAATTTCAGACAGTCCTCAGTAAAATGCAATTGTCGAACAGATATGACGGGGTTTATGATAAAAACGCAGCAAGCTGAAATTTAGTGACCCTTATTTAAGACGTAGAATAGCATAACAATGTAAGACAGATGGGAGAAATAGTCTGATTAGATTACTGTAGTCGTCTGTTAAGAACGACTGTTGCAAAATGACACCAAACCTATATCCATTTAAAAATTCCATGTTATCTAGTTCCCGCTTTTCATTGAACGGCACCTCAAATGTGTTGCATTGAAAGTTCCATGATTACCGCCGTATTTGTACACATCTGTGGGTGGTTGATTAAAATTTCTACATTATTTATGTTTAAGTGATGAATTCTGTTGAAACCGGCGCAAGGGGAGCACATGTACCTACCAGAGCCGTCTTTGGCACCCATGTGTATTTATGTTTCGGTTTTGCCAGTTTTCAGGGCGTTTTTTTTTTTTGGTTGTTTTTTTTGGAGGCGGATATGTGGATAAGTTTTTTCTGTTTTCTTTACATTTCTTTGCTTGCTTGTCGAACCTTGTATTGATAATCATTATCTGTTATGTTATGGTTCGGTTCGGTATACAAGTATAAAATATGATAAACAAGATGAACAAGGAAAGGTCGCGTTCAATGAACGCAACCCCCGCACGACCCAGGAACAAGAACCATTTGCAAGGAACCCAGGAGGATCCTAAACAAAAACAGGACGGCGCAAGAAAGAGCACGGTCTGGCTTATCACTAAAATGATACAAAATGATAAATATAAAGAAATAATGGCAACATACAAGGAAATCAAAATCAAAGAAAATAAATAAATGAATGATTAATAGGACCATTAAGTAGACTGGCACAGTGGTAGGGGATAGGAAATTCGGGGAAGGGGGAGGGGGCGGAATAAAGAAATAAAACTAGGGGCAAAGGGAAGATACTTACCATAGACACAAAAGTGTCACCAAAACAGTATGAAACAACAAGACATACACCTTATACATGTATAAGTCTCTTAATCTGTTCATTTGAAAATTCTTATCTTCTCAATGACTTTTTTTAATATCCTCTACTTAAAATTTATTTCAATTAAAATATGTGACCCTTCCCTTATAGTTACACAGCATATGGCTGGATCACAATAAAGTTCCTTTTTTAGTAAATAAATAAAGTATGTCAAGAAGACATTTAACTTTATCAGTAGGTTTAGTATGGTATTATAATATATATCAGCAATAGGTGAAAAAAGAATTCCTTTATTTCTTTTACATTCTTAATTGTCATTTAAATATGCATGTATAAATGAAGTCAGTATTTTATCGGCAGTCATTAGCAGTAAACAAGAAGGCAAACCATCTATTGATAAATGTTGAGTACATGTATTAAAACATTTAAAAATATTAAACAACAGTACTTGTACGGAGCCTATCTGCTACCATTGTATTTTAGGTTTAACACATTGATACTTTTCAATAGTATTTAATAATGCACACATTTATTTAAAAATAATGAATAGATTTATTTCCCCGATATTTTTTTGAAGTTTAATCTTCATGCGTAACCCACACTTACCTGCTAGACACACTGGTTGCTACTACCAGCTTTCACGGAATCGATTTTTTACGATGACGTCATAACATGTCCGCCGGAGATAGTGTATACAGTACAAATTTGAAATAAATCGCATGTATGCGTTAAGACAGGTACAATCTAATATTTTTTCTAGGAGAAGTTAGTACTAGAATTTATATTCTATTGATTTTAGAGGACATTGAAGTTACTTTCAGGTTTAAGCCATAAAAAATCACTCCAAACTATCGATAGTGTTGCCGGTAGATTTTCCGTGCGTAAAAATGACAGTTAAAATTAGGCGTAACGGTTTGACAGTAAGAAAAAAAAAGTCTGTAAAATGGGTCAAACCGTTCACGCCAAATTAATTAGGCTATGACAAGTGCAGTGCAAGCATATCAGCCTGTTTAAGGTAAGTTTTCAGCAACATATGTTATGAATTTAATGAATAATAATATTAAGTTTATTTATTTATGTCAATTTGTTCCCGAGGATTAAATCTTTCGTAAATAATTTCGAAGTAATTTGGAGAGCTCGAGTCTTTCTTCTCCAAGACATTTCGATCCTACTGTAGCCTAGTCTCAATTTTTGGACTGCAAAACCGACAGATTTTACAAATTGATATTACAAAAGTGTCTGCCTTTACAGGGAAAACCGGCATATACGCCTACAATTTGTTGGTCTTGTCACGACCGTAACGTCTCTACCAAATGTAATCCAATATATTAGACGTTACAGGCTTGTTATATAGGGTATGTCGGTCAAGCCTGACTGGTTAAGCAAGGTGCTTTACAGATTGATTCTAAATTTTTGAACGGAAAAATATATTCGAACACACTGACGGTGCATGGGCAATTATTTCGTTAAAAAAAATATTCCGTTAGATTGTTCTGACTCAACGCTTGCATTTGAATTAGCCAATCAGATTTCGCACACTTTATGGCCGCCATTTGTTTATCGGCTGTAAAAAGAATTGAAATACATGAGAGGATTTAATAATGATTATTCGGATGTGACAGTTTAATTATTTGACAAAAGGTATTTATTTTTTAGTTTTGTTCATAAATAGGTCAAAACTTATGTAAATACACGCTGTCTTCATTGTTTTTCGTTCCGCCCGATTTTCTGGCGGAACATGCTAAGGGTTTTTGAGCAATTTCGATATGACGTTGCTTTGCCCAGAAGCAAATATATCTCAAAGCGACGTCATATTTATAGGACTATACCAAATGGGGCACATTCTTGAATATTTCGGAATAATTTTATTTTGATCTTTATACATTAAGTTATTCAATGAATAAAGGGATTATATGAATTATTAGAAAAAAAATTATTTAACCCTCAATATGAGCCATTTAGCTGTTAACTTTAGCCCCTGCAAATACTGCAGGTCTTGTGTAATTGAGACACACTGTCCTATTATTTCTGACTAAACTCTTATTGATTGCTAATTTATTCTTCATACCCACAAATGAGCATTATTGTCATTTTTAATTAACCCTCACCATCTAGTGTTCTCCCCTTTTAAAAGCCAAATAAAGGCTGTTTAACATAGCTCAAAATAGGTATATTTTCCCCTGAAAATGCAAATATTTTCCCTAAAACCCCTGTGCACATTCTTCAACAGAACAATGACTTAACATCAACTGACTTATATCAGCAAGAAGACAGAAAGCTGTCCCCAATAGAAAGCCTCTGCTATTACCATGCATGTTAAAGGAACTCCACTGACGTTTAAAAGCCTAAAAACATAACATTTGAATTTTTTTACATAAATGAGCTGGGGCACTTTAAACAGAAATATATGCAAAGATAGTTAAGAAATATTCTTTGAAATATATTGTACATATTTTTATGCTTTTTTAGCCTGATTTGAGTGAAAAGCGTTCGTTTGAAGGCTAGTCTTTTCATTTTGGGTCATTTTTATATGCCCGAAAAAATTTCGGACATATTATGTTATACCCCCTGGCGTCCGTCCGTCCGTCCGACCGTTAGCAATTTGGTTTCCGGAGCATAACTTAAGTTCCATTTGGCCCACAATATTCAAACTTCATAGGATGATTGTCATATTGGGTAGAAGACCCCTATTGATTTTGGGGTCATAGGGTCAAAGGTCAAGGTCATATGACCTTAAAACTGAAAACAGTTTCCGGAGCATAACTTAAGTTACATTTGGCCTACAGTGTTCAAAATTCATAGGATGATTGTCCATATTAGGTTGAAGACCCCTATTGATTTTGGGGTCACAATTTCAAAGGTCAAGGTTACTATGACCTTTAAACTGAAAACAGTTTCTGGAGCATAACTTAAGTTCCATTTGGCCCACAGTGTTCAAACTTAATAGGATGAGTGTCCATATTGGTTAGAAGACCCCTATTGATTTTGGGGTCACAAGGTCGAAGGTCAAGGTCACTATTTCCTTAGAACTGAAAACAGTTTCTGGAGCATAACTTAAGTTCCATTTGGCCCACAGTGTTCAAACTTCATAGGATTATTGTTCGTATTGGGTAGAAGACCCATATAGATTTTGAGGTCAGAAGGTCAAAGGTCAAGGCCAATATTAACTTAAAACTAAAAACAGTTTCCGGAGCATAACTTAAGTTCTATTTGGCCCACAGTGTTCAAACTTTATAGGATGATTGTCCATATTGGGTAGAAGACCCCTATTGATTTTTGGGTCACAAGGTCAAAGGTCAAGGTCACTATTACCTTAGAACTGGAAACAGTTTCCGGAGCATAACTTAAGTTCCATTTGACCAACAGTGTTCAAACTTCATAGGATGATTGTTCATATTGGGTAGAAGACCCCTATTGATTTTGGGTTCACATTGTCAAAGGTCAAGGCCACTATTAACTTAAAACTAAAAACAGTTTCCTGAGCATAACTTAAGTTCTATGTTGCCCACAGTGTTCAAACTTCATAGGATGATTGTCCATATTGGGTAAAAGACCCCTATTGATTTTTGGGGTCATAAGGTCAAAGGTCAAGGTCAATATTACTTAGAAATTGAAAACAGTTTCTTGAGCATAACTTTAGTTCCATTTAGCCCACAATATTCAAACTTCATAAGATGATTGTTCATATTGGGTAGAAGACCCCTATTGATTTTGGGGTCACAAGGTCAAGGTCACTATTACCTTAAAACTGAAAACAGTTTTCGGAACATAACTTAAGTATCATTTGGCATACTGTGTTTAAACTTCATAGTATGATTGTCCATATTGGGTAGAAGACCCCTTTTGGGGTCACAAGGACAAAGGTCAAGGTCACTATTACCTTAGAATTGAAAAGAGTTTCTGGGGCATAACTTAAGTTCCATTTGGACCACAATATTGAAACTTCAAAGGAGGATTGTTAATTGAAGGAGGTAATATTTAATTCCCATGTCTTACAAATGCTTCATCTTTACTAAAAAAATTACGTTCGGGCATATAATGCTCTTGTTTTACAATTTGAATAATTATTCTGGAAAAACGAAGTGTGCAAATGATCTTAAAGTTTGCCCAAAGATTAGTGGTCTAAACTTACATCAAATGGTACATTTATCTGGAAAAAATATTTTCAGTCCCGTCATGTCAAAATACCTCAGTGGAACCCCTTTAAATTGAATTTTTTTTTTTTAAATGTATGGGTAAATTCCATTCTCAGTGGTTGGAATTTGATTTTCCTCTTTTTTGATTTATCAAGCTATATTTTCCCATTCATAAAGCCACAGGTTGTTTTGAAAATTGAAAAAAAAAATCACTGCCACCATGATAATTGTTAACCTGAAAAATCTTCAGGCACATGTAAACCGTAAATTTTTCAAATATTTTCGCGAGGTATTATTTTCAGTAATTACTTTATCAGATATGTTTTGATTATATAGTAACATTTTACAGTAAATATTATTGAGAGAATTAGGCAACATATCTGTATTTTGATCAGTTTTGTTTTCACACAGCGTCATAGGTATTTTTTTAGGAACACAGTATTTCTTTCTTGAAAACTTAGGGTGTTGATTTATTGACTTATTGTCCCTTTCTTGGTCTGAATTATTCTTGCCCAACTATCGAGCACTCTTTTTGGCTATCTTTGCACACATTCTTTGCACTACCCGTAGATGTATGATTGAGAAGAGGAGCTATGTGAGGTTAGTATTGTGATGTCTATTGTGTTTTAGGTAAATTTATACCAGTGTTCAATACATAACTGTCATGACAGTTTCACGTTAGATTACATAAATAGTTATATGCTATCGCGACGAATTTAACAGTATTTGTATATTTTATAATCTATGGACTGAAATGCTGCCACCGCTTATATTGTATTCTCCTGACAGTTAAGTAGTCTTTGTTGTTGTAGTCAGTCTGTTATTAAGGTTTTAATTAAGAAGTTAATTCAGCAATTTTTCAATTATTGGTGTAATACATTTTATTACTCGTGTGTTAAGATACTTAACATTTGCAGATTAGCGTTGTAATACATACAGTAATTTTATTTGGTGATAACACCAAGTAACAGCTGTGTGTTGTATACTGTTAGTTGGTGAGCACACCAGGTAACATTGTACTTTTATTTTGTGTTGAAGCTGATATTCGGTTTATTTTGAAGAGGTCATTTTGATTTTGTATGCAGAAGCCAGAGGTGTACCGTGTACAGAGGTATAAGTTGTTTATTCAGGAATTTGCATATAATATTTGTGTTGTATTTTTTCTTTCAGTTGTTTCAGAGGACACAGCTTAGGGTCAGTGTTGTGTTATATTGTGATTATAAATATTTGTGATCAAAATTTCAGGGTCTATAGGCTATTTTGAGAAATTTCCTATAGTCTGTATGCTTTGATGGTGGCCAGGTCAATTAGAATTTATTTATTTATCACATATTTTGAAATTTCAGTCCAGCAGCTGTACCCGTGGTTTGATTTTGTGTTTATATATTGTGTTCTATTTTCAGTGTTTATATTTGTAGTGTTTTAAAATGGCTACATGTGGAAAACTTACAGATAAAATTTAGAGTTTTACTTTAGGTGCAGACAAACCTGACTGATATGCCAATTTCTCATGTTTTAGAAGCTTTGAAGAAGTCTGGTGATTAAGTGGTTCTAACTAAAGATGAGTATAATGTTTTGAAAGGTCCAGGTTCTGCCAGTTCACCTATTGTTCAAACTTCAATTAAGAATTCTTTTGATGCTTCTGCATTACAGATGCCAAAAGTTGATGTAAAATTACCATATTTTTCAGGTGAAGTGTCTCAATTGAAAGGTGATGTAACTTATGATGTTTGGCAATATGAGACCAAATGTCTCTTATCAGATTCTTCTTTGACAGAAAATTTCATTTAACAGATTGTTCGAAGATCATCACGAGGTTCAGCCAGACAAGTTCTAATACCATTAGGAGAAAAGGCTTCTTTATCTGATATTTTAAATAAACTTAAAGCCCTTTGGGACTGAATTGCCTTAATGTTTGTCTTCTGTCTTGCTTCGTCGGGCCCTTGTAGGTGATTTTCTTGTTGCTCTGTCTTCCTTTAAGACATCGAGTACTTTTGTTGTGGTCATTGGGTTTACTTTTATATGTTTCTACATGATCATTTTGGTGTTTTACTTATTTAACCTTTTGTAACCATAACAACTGTTAGAATTTCACTTGGCGGGGATTCATTTTATTTACACTGTCTCGTTTATAGGAACATGGTGGGGCTAAGAGCGAGGTTTGGTGCACCATTAACCGGTTTAAACTCCCCAGTAGTCATTATTATGCTGCTGACCGTTCCAAGGCGGCGCCCCTCTGTGTTCCTCAGATGTATGTCTGTGTTGTTTTATACTGATTTGGTGACACTTTTGCTCGTGTCTCTTGTTGTTTCTCGTCTACGGTAAGTATCTTCCCTTGTCCCTAGTTTTTATTTATTTTATTCCCCCCCCCTTCCCCGCTGTCTCATGTCCCCTTCCCCTGTGCCTTTTGACATAATGGGCCTTATATTAAATCATTTATTTGTTTTGTTTTAGTTCCTTATAAGTTACTAATTATGTATTCTGATGTAGTGGTTTGCCTGCCCGTACTCTGCCTTGTGCCCTGTCCTGTTTTTCTTTGGAGTCCTCCTGGGCTCCTTGCCGCTGACGCTTGTTGCTGGGTCGGATGGGGGCTGCGTTCATTGAATGCCGCCTTTCCTTGTCGATCTTGTTTATCATATTTGATACTTTGTTTGGAAATGCTTCAACAAATGAATCTATCATGCAAACTTTTTACAGTGAATCTCAGAAACCCTCAGAGAATGTTACTTCATATGGTTGTAGGTTAGAGACTTTATTGCAGGTGGCAGTTGAAAGAGGTCATGTCAGCCACTCATCTAGAAATGATATGTTGAAATCTAAATTTTGGACAGGTCTTTATGATGAGAAGCTCAAATTATAAGTCATAAGTATGATACTATTTCTGATTATAACAGGTTACTGCGAGAAGTTAGAGCTGCAGAACAAGAGCTTTCAACATCAGATAAATTAACAAAAGTTCAATGTCAATCTGTTTCAGATACTAGAGACAAGATGGTTGAAGATCTTTCTAAAAAGGTGGACACTTTGAAGTCAACTAAAATGCAGTCTCTTGAAAAAGACATCAAAGACAGCACGAAGCAAGATTCGTCAAATAATACTAATTCTTTTTCTGGTTATAATAGACAGTCTTTTTCAGGTTAAAATAGAGGAAATTTTTCAAAGTATAACAAACAAAGAATTTTTTTTACAGGTTATAACAGAGGAAACTTTAGAGGTAGAGGTCAACAACAGAACAGAAACTATGGTCATCAACAAAATGTTAATGTTAAAACAAATAATTCTGACAGTTCTTCTTACAGGTCTGACAAAACTAAAACTGTTGACCCAAAAGTTTAGATTCCTCTGTGGTGGGGCACACTGAGGAAGTCAGCTGGAACAAGAGCTCCAAATCTATTTTATCTGATAGGTTGGTTGTTGAGGCTAATGAGGGAACAGCAAGAATTGGTGGTGTGGACACCAAAGTTTTAGTTGATACAGGTTCAATGGTTACTTTGATTTCAGAGTCTTTTTAAAACAGTTTGGAACCAAAACCTGAATTATAGATATTGTAGTTGCCATGGAAGTAGAGTCCCATACAAAGGTTATATTGAGGGTGATGTTTTTATTCCTGATAATTTAGAAAATTGTTTTTTTATTCCTATTTTAGTTGCTCCTGATACAGAGTACCGTCAGTCAGTACATGGTGTTATTGGTACCAATGTTTTACGTTTTTGTAGTGTTGATGAAAATGTTTCTTCAACAGATCCTTTTAAAATAGCTGTAGATGCTATGAAATGTGTCAATTCTACTTTTTTGTGAAATCTACAAGCAAAACAAATTGTTGTCAGCCTTTTCAGGTCACCACTATTTCAGGTTTAGTGAGGAAGAAAGATGGTGTTTGTACTGCTATCACTGAAGCAATTGAGAAACCTCAACTTTCAGGTTTAAATATTTGTCCAAGAGTTGTTTCCCTTGAAAATGCTGGGACTATATCAAGGATCCCTGTCAGAGTTTGTAATATGACAGCCAAGGTTATAAAAATAAAACCTAATTCTGTATTTTGTTCACTTTCAGAAGTTAAGGTTATGGAAAAATTCATGGAAACCTGAAGTATCAGATCCAAAACCTGAAACAAATTCTAATTAATCTTTTCAAGTTTTACAGGATTTAGGTATTAAGGTCAGTAAAGAAAACCTCACTGATGAGCAATTTTTGAGATTGCAGCAAGTTATTGGCAAATAGGAACATAAATTTTCAAAATCCTCAACTGATATTGGTAAAACTGATTCAATCAAACACCATATTACTCTTACAGATGACAAACCATTCAAGTTACAATATCGCAGAATTCCACCTGCTATGTATGAAGAAGTAAGGCAACATTTGAAGGAAATGGTTAAATGTGGTGCTATAACAGAAAGCCAGTCACCTTATTGTAGCAATGTTGTTTTAGTATGAAAAAAAGATAATTCTTTGCGTTTTTGTATTGAATCAGACAGCTGAACAAGCGTACTGTTAAAGACTCATACATGTTAAAGACTCATACACATTACCTAGAGTTGATGATTTATTGGATTCTTTAGTAAATACAAAATATTATTCTAAATTAGATTTACGCAGTGGTTATTACCAGGTGGAAATTGCTGAAAAAGATCGAGAAAAGACAGCTTTTAGTGTAGGTCCTTTAGGTTTTTATGAGTGTAAAAGAATGGGATTTGGTCTAACCAATGCTCCTAGTACTTTTCAGCGGTTGATGGAAAAACTGTATGGGGGAGTTAAACCTTAAAGAATGTTTGATACTTTTAGATGATGTCCTTATTTTTTCAAGAACTTTTGAAGAACATATTTCACGTTTGGAAGCAGTTTTCAAGCGTTTGGAAAAACATTGTTTAAAGCTGAAACCGTCCAAGTGTGATTTTCTGTGTCGCCTCTACGGAGTAGTGGCGACATACAGGGATCACTTCTACATCGTCTGTCTGTCCGTCTGTCTGTCTGTCAGTCTGTCTGTCTGTCCGTCCGTCCGTCACAAAACTTGTCCGGACTACTCCTCATAAACCACTGGTGCAATTTCATCCAAACTTTACAGGAATGATCAGTACCAAGTCTAGTTGCGGATATTGTCAGCATTTTCCGATTCAATGATTTTTGTAAGAGTTATGACCCTTTAATAATCTTTATTTTTAAAGTTTGTCCGGACTACTTCTCTTATACCACTAATGCAATTTCAATGAAACTTTACAGGATTGATTTGTAGCTCAAGTCTTTGTGCATATTGCACGGGTTTTCCGGTTGAATGATTTTTGGCTGAGTTATTGCCCTTTGATAAAAAGGTGTTTTTGCTGTGTGTTGCCAGATGCACAAAAGCTTGTCCGGACTACTCCTCGTAAACTACTGGTGCAATTTTATCCAAACTTTACAGGAATGATCAGTACCAAGTCTAGTTGTGCACTGTCTGTCTGTCTGTCCGTCTGTCACAAAACTTGTCCCCACTACTCCTCATAAACTACTGGGGCAATTTCATCCTAACTTTACAGGAAATTATGTCGTCACTACTCCGATCATTTCTCCGTCTGTCACAAAACTTGTCCCAACATGAAATTGGCCATCATGAGGCGACACATGTGATCACTGATCGCTCTTGTTTAGTACACGTGTAACTTATCTTGGTTATGATATTTCAGCAGAAGGCATTCATACTGATCTTTCTAAAACAGAACCTTTAAAAACATGGCCTGTTTCTGATAATGTAAAAACATTAAGATATTTTCTTGGATTTTCAGGGTACTACAGACTTTTTATTCCTGATCATGCAAAAAATAGTTAAACCTTTAAATGATCTTCTTGTAGGACATCCAGCTAATAAGGCTTCTAAGAAGAGTAAGAAGACCAAAACTCCATGGATATGGGGAGATGCTCAACAAACAGCTTTTGATAGTATTATTGATAAACTATCCAAACCCCCTGCATTAGCATATGCTGATTATTTTACCAAACCTTTCATTGTAAATTGTGATGCCTCGACAGAAGGTCATGGCTCAGTTCTATATCAGGAGCAAGATGGACTTGAGCGTGTTATATGTTATACCAGCAGAGGTTTACGTGCTAGCGAAAGAAATTATCCAGCACATGTCTTAAGTGGGCCATAACTGACAAATTCCATGATTATTTGTATGGAATTTTTATGCCCCCACAGAGTGGGAGCATATAGCGTTGCACTTGTCCGTCCGTACGTCTGTCCGTCCGTTCGTCTGTCCGAGCAAACATTTGATTATTATGAGCTTCATTTCGTAGTTAAATAAAGAACAAAAACTCATAAAATTCAAATTAAGAGCTATTTTTTTGTTTTTATGAGCTTATTTTGCTTATGGACGTTGGTCCAGGTGGTGTTTATGAGCTGATTTGCCTCATAAACATCAAAAGTTGGTACGTCCGTACGTCCAGAAATCTTGTGAACGCAACTCCTCTTAAACCGGATGTCAGGTTTCAAACTCCCAGGGATGAATAACCTTAATGTGTAGATGGTAGTAAAGGAAGGAGTTTTCGCTGCGACCAAATTTAACAGAATTATGGCCCTTTGTTGATTTTTTCATTATATACTATGTAGACATTTTGTGAACGCAACTCCTCTTTAACCGGATGGCAGATTTTGCCTAAACTTCCAGAGATGAACAACCTTAATGTGTACATGGTAGTACAGGAAGGAATTTTAGCTGCGACCAAATTTAACAGAATTATGGCCCTTTGTTGATTTTTTCACTATATATCATATATATGTTGTCAGTGGGGGCATCCGTGTCCTTTTGGCACAGTTCTAGATTTTTTAGTCAGGACAGACAGACAACAACCCCTTAACATATGTAACTACCTCGGCCAAGCTGGATGCTGCAGGTCATCGCTGGTTAGCAGCCTTGATGTGGAAAATCAAATGCTGATGCTGATGGCTTAAGCAGATGACCTAGAAATCCTGCAAAGGAAACTGTTTTAATTTCAGATGTTATTAAGACAATGTATAATTCAGCCTTACTGAAATCAGATGTACTTCCTTTAGCAGAAAGTGTTGTTATTTCAGGTGGTAGTTACCTTGAACTTTACCCTGAACCTATTATTGATTTTACAGATTTTTCAAGTGTTGATTTTTCACAGGAACAGCAAAAAGATCATGATACAATATAAATAAAAATGTATTGCTAGATTTTATCATATTTTAAACAATGATATTATTTTAAACCAACAGGAAATTAAACAAGAGTCCAAGGCAGTACAATTTTATATTAGACACAAGTCTTCTATTTTTATACAGGAGAAAGTTCGTTTTAGAAAGACAGAAATAGAAGGTACTGATTTTTTTTTTCAGTTAGTTTTACCTATTCATTTTAGAAGTATTGCCTTGACAGGTTTACATGATAAGGTTGGTCATCAAGGGCGTGATAGGACCCTATGGCTTGTTAAGCAGAGTTTTTTTTTGGCCCCATATGGAACAAGATGTCCTTGAAAGGATTCGAACCTGTTCGAATTGCATAAGGAGAAAGGCGCCAACTAAACCTTCTGCCCATATGGTTCCTATACAGAGTTCTTATCCTATGGAGATTGTTTGTATTGATTATCTATCATTAGAGAAATCTAGTGGTGGATATGAAAATATCCTAGTTATTACTGACCATTTTACTAGGTACGCCCAGGTCATACCGACCAGAAACCAAACAGCCCACACAACAGCAAGAGTTTTGTTTCGAGAACATCTTCTGTCACTACTCTTTTCTTGCAAGACTACACAGTGATCAGGGCCGTAACTTTGAAAGTAAGGTTATACAGGAGCTGTGTAGGATTGCAGGGATGGAGAAGTCTCGA
Source organism: Ruditapes philippinarum (assembly GCF_026571515.1). Taxonomy (NCBI): domain Eukaryota; kingdom Metazoa; phylum Mollusca; class Bivalvia; order Venerida; family Veneridae; genus Ruditapes; species Ruditapes philippinarum. The sequence goes on along the minus strand of NW_026858482.1, from coordinate 58,639 downwards.
ATAACACCCTACCACGCTATGGGTAATGGATGAACCGAGCGTTTTAACTCAACGTTACTTGGTATGCTTGGTTCTCTGGACTCGGAGGATAAGAGCAATTGGAAGGACTTTGTCAAGCCTCTTGTTCATGCCTATAATGCAACCAGACAAGAGTCTACTGGCTACTCTCCTCATTATTTGATGTTCGGTTGGCACCCACGCCTAGCCATTGATGCATCTTGGACATCGACCATCAACAGAAGTCTAAGTCCAGGGAGTCCTATGTTGACAAGTTGAAGAAGAGGATGGAGTTTGCCTATAAGACAGCCCAAGAAACCTCCATCAAACAAGGACAGAGACACAAGACCTACTATGATGCTAAGATTCGACACTCTACTTTAGATTTTGGAGACAGGGTCCTCAGGAACGTTACCCCTAAAGGCAAGTTAGACGACAAGTGGGAGAAGAAACCTTACATCATAGAAGGCATCCCCAATGAAGATATTCCAGTCTACAGAAGAAAGAAGCTGGCAAGGGAAAAGAGAAGAACCTACATAGAAACCTCCTTCTTCCTCTGATGTCTATACCGTACACTTACGTCGAGACACAGAGTGAAAAGCAGGTTTCTAAACCAAAAGCCAGACCAGAAAAGAGGGAACAGACTATAGGGGTTGTACCAGAGCAAGAGTCTGACTCAGACTGCAGCACAGGAAGTGAAACTCCTAGATACATCCCTCCACATAGAAGACCAGCATCCAAGCCCCGTGCACTAAGACCGGTGCAGCCAACCAACAATACAATGTTGTTTGTGAGGATCGGTTGTCATCTACTGGTGGAGAATTGTCATCATTTTCTCAGAATTTAGGGAGTCAACATGTTTCTCCAAATTTACATTTTAGAGATAATTTTTCTGTTGATAATCTCAATTCTGTTATTTCAGGTGGACACCAATCTAGTAGTTCCCATAATAATATTTCATCAAATACATGTAGTAATTTAAAATACTAATGTTTCTAATGGTAACAATTTTTCTCTTGTTACAGATGACCCTAGTATTGTTCGAAGGTCATCAAGAGTTAGAAAACCACCAGATAGGTATGGTGATCGGGTTAGACCCATCATAGCAAATAACTTCAGTAATTGTTTTGGGAAATTTAAAATTCATTTCAGTTGAATTATTAAATAAATATTTCTGAAATTTACTTAAATAGGTAAGGTAGTATAAATTTAAATGTGTTTTTTTAACTTGTTGATAGGATTCTGTAAATTAATTAGTGTAGGAAAATGTCAGGAGCCATTTTCTCCTACCAGGTGAGAATGTCACAGATTGAAATTATATGGTAATGGCACCCGTGGCTTTCCATTGTTTTGTTTAAGCGGAAACATCGTGCACGCGCGTTTTTATTCGGTTTCGTTTAGTTTAACTTCCGGTATTGAATCGGTGAAAATCGACAATTTCCGTCAATGATGTACATTGTCGATCTCACCCGTGCAATATCGTGAACACTGGTCACTCGTTTTTTGTTGTACTTGTCCAATTGTTTTGTTTGTTGTAAATGTTTTCTATGTGAGAGAGATTTCCATTGGTTCTTTGAAATATTTTTTACTTCTGCGCACTGTTTGCTTTTCCTGTCCCGCTCACTCTTTACAGCCATCTCTTACGAGTCAGACGTATATAGTAAAACTAGCTAATTTAACAATAGATCTACTTCTTACTTTATATTTCTATTTATATTGAAATACTTTATATAAGTTTAGGTGGCTCTAATTTCAGGTCAAGATAATCATTTGAATTTTAGTCATTTTTTTTCACATCCATTGTATTTTTTACAAAAAAATGTTTGTTATCCTAGACCATAAAAAGGAACAATATTAGTATTTTAATTATATTAATTGACAAAAATAATGGAAACTTGGTGAATTTCAAAACGAAGCTACAACAACAATTTGTTTTCAAATTTAAACAAAGACAAAGGACATTATACACATCATAGAAGACAACTCTGTGAAAATGTAAGTGATATTTTTGAAGGTAGATTAGTATTAAACTTACTGCATGCATAATATAATAACTGAAAAATTATTAGTTACATTGGGAATATAATTATTTTTTCATTATATTCAATGATCTCATTTCTAAACCAGTTAATAAATGAAGTCTGATTCGCCCTCATTAAACTCGTACTTTGGGATTCAATTGATATATAATTGTATGAAATTCTGTCAAACATTTTGTTTTATTTGTGTTGTCATTTTAAGCCAAGATTCCTACATGACCTTAATCTCTCTAATTCGATTTATCAGATTAATAGACTAGATAACAATAGGTTTTTCACCACAACGTAATTGTTAACAAAGGAACACCTATAAATATTTGAGATTTGATCTACACGCCTACTAAACGGTGGCTCTTTCACATTTTGGTGATCTGTTTAAATGAGAGCCATCAACACTTCCGTTGCAGAGCCCACGATGAAAACAAGGCTGAAAAAGGTAAGAAATTTTAGTAAAAATATCAATTTAAAAAGATCATGCTTGTTTTTCAAAAATCGAAGAATGTCATGCCACGTAGAACATTTTTCTCATCATGTTGGGTGCAGTTTCGATAAGAAATACCCTGAAATGACGTTGCTAGAACTTTTACCAAATATAACATCGTGGGTTTTCCTTTACGAGGAAACACATTTTGAGTGATTTCCCTACCGTAAAGTAGATGCTGGCCCATTTAATCGTGCATATAGCATTGTCCCAACCTCCTCTTTGGACCAACACAAAAAATAACTTACAGAACTTAGTTGAAAACCAAATAATCACATTTTTATTATTGTGATCGAGCCATCGACAAGGTGCTGGCGCCATCGGTAATGTGAATGAGCCCTCGAAAATGTGATGGAGCCAACAGTTTCATTCATTTTGTGATAATATGATGGAGTGTAACTGTTATTATACCTAACTGATTAACATATACAACTTCATATGCATCGTATCACCGGGATGACATATTGAAATAATCGCCAAGAAAATTTTGGACTTGTGAGAGGCTAAAAAAGACCCCAGGTCGATCATAAGGTAACGTGTAACCAACGCTTAAAAGCCTTTGACTCTATCTCAATCCCTTAAGAAGTTGCAGCACTTTGAAATAAATTTGATGGAAAAAATCCAGGCAAAATACTGATTTTTTGGCAATTTTGAGATGTCCCCTCGTTGCCATGTTAACAGGAAATTTAAGACTGAGCATGTCGTTACAAAGGCAATGGTCCAGTCAACATTTGTGCCAAGTTTGATTAGTATTGAAGCATTTTTCATAGTTTAATAACAGTTTGAACTTGTAACAAGAGGCTTTTCAATGAAAACTGCCATTTTTCACAATATGCTCATGAGGGAAAGGGTTAAAAGGCACGTTGAACGTGTACATACACGGAAAATGTCACTTGTGTGCACGATGGAAGAATGCAATAGTCCATTCTGCACAAAGAAAGACAGGACGGACCACATACGGCAACTACAGAACTGTTTGGTACAATACTTGCATGTGTGGTTCTTCTTTATACTTTTTCCGCATCTTTGGTGGTGTCGTTTTAAGTTGCGTTCATAAGCAAAATTTTCTCACAATTCCCACTATTCAGCTTATTGACATTGTGTTTTTTCCGTATGTGGTCCGTTCTGTCTTTCTTTGTGCAGAATGGACTATTGCATTCTTCAATCGTGCACACAAGTGACCTTTATTACTTCAATTTTAATGAATTCGAATAATCAAATCGCGTATTTTATTTCAATATGTCATCCCAGTGATACGATGCATATGAAATTGTATATTTTGATCAGATAAGTATAATAACGGTTACACTCCATCATATTATCACAAAATGAATGAAACTGTTGGCTCCATCACATTTTCGAGGGCTCATTCACATTACCGATGGCGCCAGCACCTTGTCGATGGCTCGATCACAATAAAAAAAATGTGATTATTTGGTTTTCAACTAAGTTCTGTAAATTATTTTTTGTGTTGGTCCAAAGAGGAGGTTGGGACAATGTTGTATGCACGATTAAATGGGCCAGCATCTACTTTACGGTAGGGAAATCACTCAAAATGTGTCTCCTCGTAAAAGAAAACACACCATGTTATATTTGGTAAAGTTCTAGCAACGTCATTTCAGGGTATTTCTTATCGAAACTGCACCCAACATGATGAGAAAAATGTTCTACGTGGCATGACATTCTTCGATTTTTGAAAAACAAGCATGATCTTTTTAAATTGATATTTTTACTAAAATTTCTTACCTTTTTCAGCCTTGTTTTCATCGAGGGCTCTGCAACGGAAGTGTCGATGGCTATGATTTAAACAGATCACCAAAATGTGAAAAAGCCACCGTTTAGTAGGCGTGATCTACATGTAAAAAGTCAAAGTAGGGATCTATCAATACATTAGTATACTGTCCAAGTAAATTTATAACTTTTTGTCAATAATCATTTGATTTGTTTTTTTTATAGACTGACACTTATGTGTGATGACAATTAGCTGATAAGATTGTATACATGAAAAACAGTCGACAGAAAACACCATTTGGACATAAAAGAATGATAAGGACATCAAATTAAGGTAATATATGGATTTTGATTTTGTTATTTACTGTAATTTCTGTTTTGTCAACATTAACTGTTAATCAAAAGTGAAATAATAACGTGAAATGTCTTATGATTGAATTTGCACCTTTACATGTTACTGTTTGTTTTGCAAATTACATATATTTGAAGTTACAGTTTTTGAGTGTTCTACATCATCAATCGACATCTGATTTTAATTCATGATATGCTAGGGTAATCTATGGGTAATAATATTTTAATTTAATGTAATTGATATAAGACCATTTTGGTTGTTATGTACACCTATTTATTTCTCTGTTTCTTTAAAAAAAAAACAAGTTGAACATCAAAACAAGTTTTTACATGATTATTTGACACAGAGTCTTCATAGATGAAAATAATCAGGATTCAATGGTGGACGTTTAGTATACCAGAAATATTCACATGGAGGAGTATATCTCCAAGTTTAATAATTTTAAGTTAGTTTTGAAAGAATAAAGATAAAAAATTACTTACTTTCTTTAAAAGTGAATATTTATTTATTGTTTTGTGTGTTACACTTAATTTTGACAGAAAGGAATATTTTTCCTCACTTATCCGATTTTATTACTGATGAAATCAACTGCAAAAAAAAAGTTTTATTTATTTTCCATGATTTCCATTTTCAATGAGTTATTTAAAAGAAAACCTTTTTAAGCATGTTGTAAACATGAAACCTTTAATTGACATATATTGTAATGGTTAATGTATACTGTATACCTCTAAATGAAAACGATTTGTTGACTGTTGTTTGTTATAATTTTAGATTACACTATGTGTATTATTGTATTGACTGAAAGAGGTCTGATAAATGTTGAACTTCAATTTTGAAAAGACATGTAGCTCTTATTTTTTTTTTAATTTTAATAGTTTATATACAATTTATAAATATCAAACTTCATTTATTATCACTATAAATGATTAAAAATGAGTCATTTTTGTGATGTTATACAAATGTGTTGGAAATATATTTACTGTATATTAAGTTTTACATGAATAGATAAATCAGAAACTGTGTAATACATTTTGTTTAATTGTTTTTATGATAACATGTACTTTCTTAAAATAATAAAATCACTTTTCGAGTATAGAAAGTTTTGTTTTTTCTCTTTATTTGGGAATTATTTAATGAAAACGGGTCAGATTTATGTTGGAAATTGGTTGAAATTACGTTGGAAACTAGTTGGTATTACGTAAGTTACTGGTTGGAATCATGTTGGAAACTGGTTGGTTTCACATTGGTAATAGGTTGGAAAATAGTTGTATATACGTTGAATAGAGGTTGGATTTATGCCATTTTATGACGTTGGATTGACGTCGGATTCTGACGTCTAAAAAACTTTCATATACATCTAAATTCCAACGTCTATCCAACGTCGGACTCTAACGTCTGAGCAACATTGAAACAACGGCATGTGTTTGCTGGGTAAAGATCTTTAATTATTCATACAGACAATGTGGTAAGAATAGTATTAAAATTAAGATATTGATTGTATATCTTATTTATGTATTTTTGTATTTTCTTATTCCGCGTCGATTGTGTATATATTGTTATTTCATTGTATTTTGTTTTTATATGAATTGTATTTGTAAGATGTATAATTATTTTATTATATTTTTAGACCATTTTTATTTGGATTCATTAAACATCGAACCAACGCCCAGAGTTTGTTTCTGTTCATTAATATTTTACCCTGAGACACAAGTAATATTTTACATCTTATGTGGGATTTATGACAAATTTTTCAGTATTGATTACTATTCTTTCACTGTGTATCAAACGCAGTTTGGACTATTTTTGCATATTTTAGCCTCCTTTTGTAAATCAACGTGGATTGTCAGCGCCGTTTGGGATTTGTCAATCAATTAATATTCTTGTTCACGTTATTTTACTTACATTTTTTTGAAAATTTGCATAAATCTAGAGGCATGCTGCTTTTAAATACAATGTAAAATTTTCTAAATTTTCAGAAACAATTTTTCTATGATTTACATTAATGCTTTCTATGATAAATATTCTTTAATTTTCTCTTATGAGCAAACAAAAACACATAATAACATTGTTAACTTTATGAAACAGACTAGTCCTACATTGTATTAGGAATTCTTTATTATTGTTACCAGGGGTTTCAAAATCTGTAAATTTTGACCCAAAATTGGCTTTTTTGTGACTCAAATATTAATAACTCAAATATTCAGACATTTCTCTCTTCTCTCAATCCCCCGCTGCAAAAATATCGAAAACATTAAAAATAAGGTAGAGAAAGCCATACGTTAGTAATTTGAAGAACAGTATATTCGAACCTTAATCCTATATATTTCAAGAATTCTTTATCACACTTTTTTATATCATGTTACTAAAACTCAATGAGTTAAAATAGCATTCATCTTATCACAAAATACAAGAAATAAAATAATAATAGGCAGGTTTGAACCGGGTGATGCACTCCGAATAGGTTGTGGACACAGAAAAGTACACTCTTGTTGTTACAGAGTTATGTCCCTGAACAATGTTCAAATTGCATTAATTTAAAAAATTGACAAGACAGAGTTACTGTTCTTTGCACTGGACTTGTAGTCAATACAATCTTATCTACCGACTTAAGTTCTTGTTGATACATCTTCAATGTGGCCATACCACGTGACTTTTCGAGTACGGAGCAAGCCGATTTTTCACCCGATTCAAGTATGTTTTTATTCATAACTTATTTATTACTCAACCAATTTTGATCAGATAAGGCGCAGAGTACCCGTAATTATATCAGCTTTCCACGGGATATCGAAATTCTGAAAAAAAACCCTGAATGGTTTTTGAGAACATTCGAGTACAGTTTTCTTTTCATAGCCTGGGCCGAGGGGAACGGTACACACTCATTTGTCATAACAAGCGATTTCTAGCAAGTCATATGTTTTTTTGTCACTATTTCATAGAAAAATACATGTTAAATCTGATATATTTACTATGTCCAAAGTATCGAGTGAATGCAGTGTTTTAGCATATTTTCATAAAGTTATGTTGAAATGGTACGGAGCACACTGTTATTTCAAAAGATACGGTACACACACAATTTCTGTCTTTGAAATAATTCTAAAATAAAATATATGAAAATTTAATTTAAATTATAATGTGAGTGATTTTTTTTCATAGTTATACATTTTATTAATTTAAACGAGAACCCTGGGACCTGTTTTGCAATGTATCATTATGCTTACAGTTTGATGTAAACAGGATTATTAAAAAAATAAAAGAACATTTTGAGAGTACGTCGCGCAAAATTCGATTTTAAATGTTGAGCAATTAATATTTGGCTATAAAATGTTAATATTTTAGGGAGGGATACGGAAGACATTCAAAATTTTGTTTTGTTTTGTTTTTCATTTGAAATAATTATGTATATTTTTTCGGATTATAAAACGAATTGTGAAATTCATGGACATCTGTTATGTGCGATTATTCTTTCATTTAATTTATTTGTTCGAATATATAAATGACTGTCTAAACCTAGTATGAATATAAAAAACAAACAAGAAGTTAGGAGTAAGTTGGAAATATATGTTCCTTGCAAAATGTTGTTTAAATAATCGAATTTGGAGAAAAAACGCTGGTTTTGATGCAAGTGAATTTTTTAAATCACGGAAAGTATTTTTCGGCCACATGATATTTGGTATGAATCATCTGCCAGGGTCCCGAACTAACTGCATGTATTTAAATTATCAAATTATCTACATATGGACAAAGATATTCCGCAGTTTTACGTGCAATAAAAATTAAAAGCCGGGTAATTTGAAGAACCCAAATATGAACAAGGCCTGTTATATAACGTAACGTAGTTTATACAAGGTACCCTTGTTACATATACATGTAAGAAATTTTGTTAAAATTATGCCTATCTTGGACTTTCATTTAAAGATGCTTTAAAAACATGAGTTCATGGATATGTGTGCTTGCGTGTATGTGTTAAAAATAAAATGATATTTTAATAATAGCCATTTTGTCAATCAAATGCTATGGGTTTTGGAGGCTGCGTTCTGTTTTACATACTACATAAGGTAGGTACGAGACCAAAAGTGACTTCTATGTTTCGATTTTTTATGTGAGAAAGTTTTCTAACTACCGTATAGAACGTCGGTCGTTCTACTCAGGTGCCCGTTCGTTCCTTTATTTATACCCAAAGGGGCACTTGTAAAACTCAAAAGTCGCCAAATGAACATGTCAGTTTTGGTGAGTGATAAGTCCTAATGGTGGATATTAATTGATAACGTTTTAATCGTGTTTACTAAGGTTCCATGTTTTTCCGGAAGTCCCGGTATCATATTATATACAACATACATATATACTATGGTGGTCTCACATACATTATAACATTAGTCTATATGATATGACAGTGAGCCGCGAAAATATATTTCCCGTCTGCCCGCCCGCCCGTAGCCCGACATTCACCATACTATAACCCGGGTTTGCACCAGTGCAACCCGGCGAAAAATCAATATTCATATAATATAACATTTAAGTGGCCCCTCTTAAAACAGAATCAATATGATTATATATTTAATATTTTTTGTAGAATATAAGTAAAGATCAATCCTATATCATCATTTGTTGCAAGCAATACACGATGAAAGCATTCAGGAACTAAATCACATCGAAATTCGTTTCTAATCTAAAAAAAAATATCTTTACTTAAAGTGGGTCGGAACGTGTGTGACTTTCAAAGGTCTTTGTCATGCTTAAAATTACAGTTTTCTGAAACATTTAAGTCACATCATAAAAGATAGAAACCTTTACGGCAGTCATTTTGATTTTTGTTTTGTTTCATTCCATTTAAGTTTTAAAGGGACTCAACTGATGTTTTCTGACATTACGAGACTGCAATTTATCTCAGATTGGGGGTTGGAGTGGGTTGATTCTTGCCAATACTTGAAAATAACCTGTGTTCAAAATATGAAGCTTCTACTTCAATATATATCTATATCAGTAGTTACCAATCCAATTCTTCTAACACTTAAAATTACCAGTTTCCTTAAAAAGTAATAAGGTTATTTTGTCCCTGTATTTTTACTCTTAATCTAACGCATGACGTGGTTATTTCTATTGTTTTGTTTGTTTGTTTGTTTGGATTTTTACGGCACGTCAACACATGACTGGCCATATCGTGCCGAATGCTATATTATAGGCTTAAAAGGTTATGAAATGTTTTATAAATGACAATAAAAATGAGGCTATTAGATCCTAGAGTACAAGTTTATCTCCTTCAAATAATCAGTGATGTTTTTTGATGGAATTGTATTTAAGAGTTCTTTGACTGAGTTTACACGATAAAATCTGTTACGTGCCTGTGAAAAATCATGACATTCAAGAAGAAAATGTTTGACAGTTACTCGCTGTAATATGCAAATGGCGTTATGTCTTGAAAAGGGAGTGAATTATGCGCTGCTAAACTTAAGATATATATGGTATTGTACAAATGTAACTGATCAAGCTCATATATGCATGAATATAGAAAAATGAATTTCTTCATGTTAATTGCTCTATTTATCGTGCAATTTTGTCGTACCGAATTATCACATGTTGTATTGTAACTGCGTGTTGCTAAAAAGCTTTCTCGAGGCACATACCACATTAATAACTTTTCTATCTTGAGAAAATATTAGAGATGATAGTTTAACGTCTCAATTCCGACTTAAAGTACGCAAAGAATAGAGGAATTGATAAAAGATTGACCTTGATTTTCTGTCAGAATGTTAGCCACTTTCATGGTATTTCTGCCATCGACGACAACATTTAAAATAAGTATCTGCCTACAACGGCAGCATTTTTTCTTCGACCGGACCAGATTGAACGTCTGTTAAACTTTCAAGAAAAAACTCACGGGGTAGATATTTGGCATGCGTGACCCAAATGGATGAACGTCTATATTAATAACACGAAATCCTGCCATTTAGTCAAAACTTGAGATATTTTGAACAAAAAACAGACATTTTCACGGATTTTTCCGAAGCTGTCACTTTTAACCTGCTAAAAATAGTCTAAAAACAGGAAAAAACGAGTCCAAAATTACCTTATAGTATCTCCAGTCAATAGACAATAGTTTCATAGCAATGGAATTGGCCGTATTTGTGTAATATTATAATACCAACCAAATGTATAACCTACCTGTACCGAGCGGTAAATTTCAGCTATCTGCCATCACTGCAGTGATCTGCCATCACTGGCGCCGGTAATACGGTGTGATTAAGAGATGGGTTTATATCGTTAAGATAATATTAAACAAGAGCTGTCGGTAGGACAGCACGCTCGACTATTCTAAGTGCTTGATAGTAAAAGAGCCTTGATAACGTAAAATTTAGAGCTTTGAAAATGTTAAATTTTCCAAGTTCACAAAAGGGCTATTTTTTTTATAAATTCATGTTATAGGCCTTAGAGACAGTCTAATTATACAGTATTGGCTTGACTATTCGGAAGGTAATGTCACAAGGGTGTACGTTTTATTGAGTATAATAATACTTATTACCTATGAATACATAAAATTGACAGAAAAGGTACAAAGGCTTGTTCTTAAGATGTTTTATCAAGTAAATCACTGCTTTATTATTATGAATGCATATAATTGTCCCAAAAAAGGCACAAACCCTTCAGTAACTATAGAGATAACAGCTTACAAGCAAAACTTTACCATGAATTTCTAAGTTGAAAAAGGGGAGAAAAATCAGCCTAAATGCAAGATAGAATTATGGATCTTTGTCAGTGACCTAAAATTATGACCCTTAATGCATATGTGAAGTTTTAAATAAATATCTTTAATAGTTATTGAGATATGTAAAACTTGCATGTAAACATTAACCAAGAGACTAAGTAGAAAAGGGGATATGAATCAGCCTTAATGCAGGATAGATATATGGAACTTGGTCAGTGACATACAATTATGACCCGCAAATTATGACCCTAAGTACATGTGTAAAGTTTCAAGTAAATATCTTTGAAGACCTTTAACCAAAATTTTCTAAGTTTCAAATTTAAGGGGCAAATAGTTCTGCAAATATTGCAGGCAGAGTTATGCAATTTTGCAAACTGATGTACATTGTTACTATAAAAAAGTATTTTAAATTTCAATTGAATATCGCAAGCAATAATTGAGATATTTGACTTTACACAAACACTTTAACCAAAATTTTTAAGTTAAAAAGGGGCATAATTCTGTCAATATTGTAGGCAGAGTTATCCAACTTGTCAATCTGATGTACCTTGTTACTATAAATAAGTATTGTAAGTTTCAATTGAATATCTCAAGAAATAATTGAGATATTTGACTTTACAAAAAACTTTAACCAACGCCGACGCTGACGCCGACGCCGGGACGACTACAATAGCTCTCATATTCTTCGAATAGTCGAGCTAAAACGGCATTGTCTCAATTATTTGCTTTCCATTCAGATGATATGAGTTTTTTTATAGCCGGTCTAAAATCACAAGCAGGTAACAATAAGTCAGTTTTTTGAAAATTTAATGATTGTTTAGCTAAAACATCTACTTTTTCATTTCCTCGTAACCTAATATAATTTTACAGATTTTGTTTTAAGTACATCATGAAATCGTAAAAGAAGTTTCTGAATCATGATATTGTCAGATTATTTATTTTTATATTAAAATAGAAAGCGAGTCAGAAAATATCACAAATTTATCATGGGTATGCTGTACTATGTATGACAATGCTTAATCAAAAGCTTTTGCTTTTGCGGTAAAAATTGATGCATTATCTGGTAACCTCATACTAGATGTAAAATTATTTCCAAACACAGTTGCACCTACTTTGCAACCTTCGTTTGAACCGTCCGTATAAATATGTATAAAATCTTCATGGTCTTCCTTAATATTTCTATTGTAACTATACATAATCAATGGTATTATATTATATATTTGTAAACAAGTTTCATGAAAAGTTCGGATTCACAATCTATGATCACACGAGACATGCGTGTATATGTATTAAGAGGCATATTGCAAAATCTAGGCTCACAGATAAATTGATGTAATATAAGCCGGAAAATAACTAGAAACTACCTACCCTATTTGAAATTCTCTGAATAACATTTTCTAATTATAAACTATCAGAAAGTTTTGAAAAAGTTATTTTCATCCCACTTTAGTTACAGAATTTGATATAAACTTACAACATGCTTAACTATAATTACCTACCGTAAAGAGCTAATATAATTCAAATAAAACAAAAATATAAAAAAGTAAATTTAGATTATAAATAACAATTGTTAAACATTACCCATGAGCTTATTACAGGGGAATAACTCAATGGAAATTTAGAAGTTTGCGTCTTATCTAGTGATCTCCAATTGTTACCCAGAGGACATATTTATGCAATCTTTCAGTAGTTGTGGAAATAGAACATGCACCAAACTATATTTCTCTTGAAATCCATGCTAGAGTTATAGGAGTTATTGAAAACTTACTAACAATGAAGATCCAGAATACATGTGTGATTCAAATGAAAACATAATCAGTGGTTAATGAATATAAATATCTTGAAACGGCTGCCAGTTAACTTATTACGACAGTAACAAGGCTCTGTCATTTTTCTATCTTACAGTTACATGAGCGCTAGACATTCGCGTCTGTCAGATAGCTGGTGTTTGATTATCTTCTTGTATATAACTTATTAATCATTTATATTTTTGAAAGAAATAAACAAATATTTCCATTCAGCACTTTTTTCTAATGGAAGTTTATGAATTAACAACTTAATTCATTACGGCAAAATAATGTCATCTTAAGAAAGCAATTTATTCATAAAAAACATACGGGAATCACTTCATTTAAAGTACACAACAAAAAGGTCTTACATGAGAATGGGTTATAAGACATGTTTTTCTAGCAACGGTGTTAACAGTAAATAATCCTGAGTGATATGCAAGAAAAATAAAATATATACCAAAAACCATAACGAATTGTATAATTTGATAACCATAAGTATCCTAGAATGGATACATGTAGGATAGTCCTACATTGTTGACCTGGTTATGTGTATTCAATCAGTATTTTAATTTTTTCACAAACATGTTGTCATATTTAAAATATTCAGAACAATATTCAAGATTTACAGATAACATGAAACATATCACAAAGCAAATACTTTAAGCTTGTTCTTGAATTTACAGATATATTTTCTTTTTTTAAAGTTATTCTTTATTACAACAACTGTGTTGTAGTTTTCGCAGAAATTGGTGGTGGTGGAGAATTGCAAGGGCAACAAACAAAAGACTTGTTGATTGAATAATATTTAATTGTGTCCAACAGTCTCCGTGAAAACTGAAATAAATCAAAACAAATAATTACAATTTAAAAGTTTAAAGTCAAAACATATGATTGCAACATACGATTGCCTTTTAAATCATGCCTTAAAATGGCGGCTATTGAGAACAATCGAAAAAATGCAATAAAATACATCTGTTTACATCCGGATTATTTGGCATTGCCATCGTAATTAAAATAGCAGAAAACAGCAATCCGTTATTTATTTACCTCCTTGCCTCTCCATTTCCCAATATTTGTCGATCGCAGTAATTTATTTAAAATTAAAAATTACGACAAATTCGCCCAAGAAAATATCTAATCATGGCGGAAACAGTAAAGGGGAAGTAACTCTGCAAATACTTAAACAAGTATATAATTCGAACAGATGCCGTACAGATACCGTAACATGGCTCCCTAAAAATAAGAAATCTTATTTTTAAAAAAGGATTACGCAAAATACTAAAAAACAGCTTTCGCAAAATAGTCTAAATTAATCCTAAATAGACATAGAACTCTAAGCTGACGCAGATTATTTTATATAACAAGTCAATACAAATACGCAAAAACCAAGCTCGCAAAATTACTTTACGGTTTTGGCCAATTCTCAAAAATTAAAGCCGCAAAAATTGCTTAGTTTACAGCATCAGAAAATATATGAAAATCAAACTCACAAAAATTGCTTATTGTATCAGCAAAATTGCAAAAATTTAATCTGCAAAAATTATCGTAAAGTATCGCAAAAAATAAAATACATACAGAGTAGCAAACAAACTGAAATCACTCCCCCCCCCCTTTTATTTTAGCTACAAAGTAAACGGCTCCTCGACGGAGAATCACATATTTTCACAAAGTACAATTAACTTGTTTACTGGCCTATCCAAATATGACAGTGTCTCACGTTTCCCTTCACTATTTAATTCTGAAGTACCAACATACAGTCCAACCTTACGAACTAGACCATCTGATTCAGGGCACAATTCAATAATTCTGTCCATACGCCACTGACATCTTGGTTAATTGTCATCTATAATAAGTACGACATCACCTACACAACAATTGCGCTTTGGAACAACCCACTTATTACGAATTTGAAGGGTTTGCAGATATTCCTTGCGCCATCTGCACCAAACTTCGTTAGCTAAATACTGAATACGTCTCCATCGCTTTCTTGAATACAAGTCAGTCTTCAAAAATTTACCAGGAGGTGGCAACAGTATTTTTGATTTCATGGTAAGTAAATGATTTGGTTTAAGAGGTTCTGAAGATCAAGGATCATTCAAATTTTGAGGTGAAAGTGGGCGGCTGTTATTAATCGCCGCCGTCTCACACATGAATGTACGCAGACTTTCATCATCAAGCTGAGCGCCGTGATGATACAATAATGATGACAGTATACTTCTAACAGAACGTATCTGACGTTCCCAAACACCACCCATGTTACTAGCATTTGGAACATTCATTTTAAACTCTATAAAATCACAACCTTCCTTTTGCAAAAACCTATGAACTTGTGAAATATCCATTTCAGACAAAGCATTAGCTAATTCACGTTCAGCACCTACAAAATTTGTTCCCTTATCTGACCTTAACACTCTAAATGGACCACGTACAGCTAAAAATCTGCGCAAAGCATTAATAAATGAGTCGGTTGTTAAAGAGTTAGCTGTTTCTAAATGAACAGCACGACAACACAAGCAAGTAAAAACCACACCATAACGTTTTAATTCTTTTCGATCCTCTTTTATTAACCACGGCCCAAATAGTCAACTCCACTGTACGTAAAGGGAGGTGAAGGTTCTAACCTATCCTCAGGCAAATCTGCCATCTTTTGCACTTGATTACCACCTCGTAACCTACGACAAGTTACACAACGACTGATGAAACTATAAACAGCTGAACTAAGTCCAACAATCCAAAAGCCATTAGACCTAATCTCATTACTTGTCATTCCACGCCCTTGATGATTAACACGTAAATGACAGTGTCTTATAACTAATTCTGTAACATGACTTGCTTTTGGTAATATTATTGGATGTTTCAATCCAGTAACCATTTCTGCATTTTTTAGTCTACCACCTACACGAAGAATACCATCAGTGTCAATAAAGGGATCCAAGCGATAAAGACTCGAATTACTCTTAAGAAATAGTTTTTGACCTTTAACAGCTTGTCTATCAACAATATGTGCACTGCTTCTACCCTTCAGCAAATTTAGCTCTTCAGTGAAGGCTTTTGCTTGAACAGACTTAATAATCAAATGTTCTGCTTCAACAAGCTGACTTACTGTATGAATAGTTTTGTCATGTTGGTTTGAGATACCCTCATTACAATTATTGTTCATGAGCTCACTGTTTTTGTTCACAAGCTGTCTTAGAATTTTGATATACTTGATGCAAAGTGCTATGGCCCTTTTTAAACGAACCCAATCAGAAAAATATTGCATGTTCTCACATATCTGATAACAACTAACCACGTCAGAACTTGTGTTAAAGACCTGAACTTTCCGCAATTCGCAATCGTCATCTGAAAGCTTAGGTATGTTCTCACTAGATGGCAGTATTTCTGACTGCCAAAGAAATTCAGGACCAGAGAACCAAGTAGCACTGTTTACAAGGGACGATACAGAAACACCTCGAGATGCCATGTCTGCCGGATTCTCTTTCGTATTCACATAGTTCCATTTAGAAACATCAGAGTGATTATGGATTTGCTGCACACGATTAGCTACATATACATGAAAACGACGAGAATCATTTGCTATATAACCCAAAACAACTTTACTATCTGTCCAGTAGTAATTTACAGCATTGTTCAAGTCTAGTTCTTGTTGTAACAAGCTACTCACCTTAACAGATACAACAGCAGTAGTCAACTCAAGTCTGGGAATAGTAATAATCTTTAAAGGAGAAACCCCTAGATTGGTTTACAAGAAACCATTTTCTATTTGGGTTGTTTGTCATTAACTAGTCCCTTTAAAAAGGAACAATGGCCCTAGCCATGTAACACAAGCATCTGAAAAGTGGGTAAAATTTTTTGTCCCCAAAATAAAAAGTACCAAAAAATTTTAGGTTTTAAAACAAACCTTTTTTTAAATTCTAAATTTTTTTAAACCCCCAAGTTTAGGCCTCCATCGTTCCCCCTTAGATCTTTAAAATGGGCTGGTTTGGACTATCCCCTTACTTGAAACTTGAACAAAGGCTCTGAAGGATTTTGTTTTTTCGCACTGAACACCCAACAGGACTGATAAATCCTAAAGGGGAGTCATAAACAGAATTTACAGTTTGCTAAAATGCCACGCCTTGTAAAAGGTTTATTTACAATGTTTAATGGCGGAACTGGAAACAATCAGACTCTATACACCATGAACCCCCAGTGCCCTTTCTTAAAGGAAGATTACCAGTCAGAAGATAATATCTGTAAACCCTTTGGCTCTGTTTCAGGAGCAACAATGCTGCATAAAAAAAAAAAAAGAAGACTTTTAGAAAAATTAAAGAGGAACTTAATGTAATCGGAGTCCACCCTTTTTTTAACATTTCAGTGCATCTACTTAATTACGACTCATAGCTTCCTTGTCTGAAGGCAATGATGGTTAACACCATCATCTACATAAAAGTCCGCGCCTTACAAAATTTGCTATGTCAGAACCAAATTCCCCTTCCGTAATCTGAAAGCAATCTGCTTCAAGTCCAAAAATTAGCACAACCAGGGTGAAGAGGCCGCACCAAAAAGATGCACACAATGCGGTAAAGCAATGGCTATAAACTCGCCATTTTCCCACCAAAGGGAATCGCAAACAAATCTCGTGATCTGGGGCCCTTAACTCTAAAATTGAAAAAAAAATTTGCTTAATGCCAGAATCACTGCGAAACCCCTGTTTCTTTCCGAAATCCTACAAAGAACGCCGATTTCAGTTGCAAATTGGGAAAGATCAGGGCCCTTGTAAATAGACAGTTATTTTAAAGACTTGCCCTTAAACCTGAGCACTACAGTCCAAACACAATCTTATTTTCCTCTGGGTTTTTTGGGATTGGTAAACACATGATGAACGGTATATACCATACTACCTTTTTGTAAGAATCAAGACTTCTAGCAGGGACCTTCTTGAAATAACCCTTGTTTAATCATTGGTCTTGATAAAAAAACAATAATGACTACAGAACTGGCTCGTCACTCTGCAAAACCGACGTTTTTAAGTGGTTTAAACGATAAACAGCTAAGTTCTTGTTATCGGGTAGTTAACTTCCTTTTATCTTTTTAAAGGCAACGGCATTTCATAATGAATTGGACCATCTTCGTTCTGTTTTTAACACCTAACTTTAAGAAGATTTCAAAGGAACCCTTCTTGTCCCCTTCAAAACGACATTGTACATCATGAGTTATTCTTTCACTGAATTCTAGTTCAAATCATTCTAACAATATCAGACTTTGGGTTAATTACCTCTTTAACCTTTATTCTTGAAAGAATACCAAAAAACTCTATCTACCTACTTAAGTCACTATCATTCCCTGACAAAATTTGACCTACCTCGCAAACTACTACTCTATGAACTTACACCTACTGGGTCAACCCAATCACTAAGATAATCAGCATTATCCACGATACCTTCAATACTCCAACCAAGATCTGTTCGCAACGCAAATGGACCACCTAAGTCAGATGAGACAACATCCCGAGGCAGGAGAGCACGAGGAAAATTGTAGCCAATAAGTAACCCTATTTCACAATTCTGTAAGGGTGCAATTTTGTCAGCAATAGAATTCAAGAATGGCCAGTTTCTAGCCATATCTGGTGTGGGGATATGTGACCTGTTTGCAGGCATTATTTGCCTAGTGTATGTATTTGGAAGAGACAATAACTCTGTCTGCTGATAGCCTCTTACTCGCAAACCTTTAATTCTTTGACTTTCCACTAATTTATTTTCTGCATACATCGTAGAAAGCAACAGATTAACTTGAACACCAGATATTCCCAAAAGGGTTTGGGAAGTTCTGCCCAAAGGGCAAAGTTGGGGTCAGATTGTGAATCTAAAATGCATTTAAATGTTTTTTTCCCTTATTTGGGAAAAAACTTCAAAGAGAAAATATACCCGGAAAATTCATGGGGCTCTTTTGCCTGACCAGTTGAGGACCCAAAAAAAATACTAATTCCCGTTTTCCTTTTGGTTTGTAAATTTCAAAGGAAACTTCCCCAAAATTGTTTAGCCCAGTTCCCATTTTCTAAAATTTCCCCCAGAAAACGTATGATCATTTTTTTACAAATTCACCAACCCCTTTCTTATATCTACATGTCTTTGCAACATGTCCCCGATGTAAACACCCAAAACATAACCCCTTCTCCCGAGACAAAGACTTTCTTTCCTTAACTGATTTCAGCAAGAAATCTCTACAGACATTAATATCATGACCCTTACCACAAATAACACATTCCCTTTTTTGTCTTTGTGCACCTACTATACTATTTTTAGTACTTTCTTTGCCTTCTGAGAAGAATGCACTAGACCTTACTGGCCATCTTCTATCAGACTTAGATTTCTCTGTACTGAACTGATCTCGATCAACCTCGAAGTAACCGGGTCACAAGCTATTTTTGCCTCTTTACTTATAAGAAGCATAAATTCACGAAATGGTGGGAACATCCTGTGTTCTTCTTTCCACTGAACTGCCAACCTGTGCCTTTTGTTAACAACCCACTCGGGAAGCTTCGACAACATTTTCCTATTTTCCCGCTCATCATCTAAAACACCAAGATAACCTACACTACCCATAGCAGTATGACACTGAGTCAAGAAGACTGAAAAGCGCCTTATACTTAGACCATCGCGAGACTGAATTCTAGGCCATTTTTCTAGCTTATCACGAAAAGCATTGGCAACTACAAAAGGGATCACCAAAACGCTGTTCTAGTAATGCCTTTGCATCTGCATAGGCATCTTCGATGAAAGCAAAAAGAAATTGGCAACAACTTCTCTAACAGAGGCACTAAGGTACTTTTGTAAGTAATGGATTTTTTCAGAAGGGGGAATTTGCCTTTTCTCAATTAAGGTTTGGAAAGCAGCCTTCCAACCAGAATATTTTAAAGGATCACCATCAAATACACTTGGTTCTGGAGGGGGCAAACGACTTAAGATAAGCTGATCAGTTAAAGACTGGGCGAGTTTTAAAAGCTCTTGTTGAGTAACATTCTCATTAGTTCCTGCCTGCAAGTTAGAACATTCAAGACCTGGAACATTGTTACCAAAATGTACTAGGATTCACAGAAAATTCTTGTTGTACAGATGTACCTAGTATTGGCTGAGGATTAGAAGAAAATACATTAGAAATTACAGGGGGAGACTGTATCTGAGGTTTAACATCTGAAATAACACCCTTTGTCACCATATTTTGATTAGAATTATGCCAAATATCCATATGAGTATTAACATAGTTCTCAGTATAGTCTGGGTAACTTGGAATTGTTAATTTTTGCTGTGGATCACTTATTTTATGAATGCCCTCATCAGTAAGTTCCCCATGTGTTTCAAAAACATCAATTTGTGCTTCAGCCATTGCTAGTTTTTTCTGAATTACAATTTTTATCAAGTTCAGCCTTTGCTTTACTTTCTACATCAACAAATTTTAATTTTGTTTTTTAAAGCGGCTGCTTCAGCAACAACATCTGACCTTTTTTGAAAACTGCGAGATAAAAACGAGTAGCCTTTGAATAACCGAGAACTAACCCTTTTGTATGAAATGTACATGATGTACGTGACTGTATTTTCTAGCTGGCAATATCATATTTTTATCAGCTATTTGGCACATAAAATTCTGATTGATCTATTTCTACACATAATCAAAACAAGCAGAAATTCCCCAACCTAAAAATTTTAATCCACCTTTCTAAATTTCCACAAAAAAGAAAGAAACTCGGTTTTTTTAATTGGACCCCAAATGTTCAAAAAATGGACTTAACATCCCTTAAATAAAATTAATCAAGATCATTTCTTGCAAAAACCCGAATAACTTCAACATCACTTTCGTCAGTCAGTAAAAATAGAAATTTTTCCAAGCACAAAAACGCCATGCCGAGACCGGCAGCTTTAATTTCTTTTCAAATAACATCCCCCTTTGATTTAAAATAACCCCTTTTCTGTTTGCTTACGCTCCCTTGAACTAGTTCTAACCTCAATGTTTTCAGTTAAAGTATCATCTTGTGAAGTGTTTTCTGCCATTTTAGAACATGTACTTACAAAACAGAAAAATGTCAAATGTAGCTAAACGAAAAATGGTTTAACAACAAAGGCCTTGAATTTTAAATCAAAAATTAGTTACAACTAAAGTTTCAAAAAGTGACCTTAACCTTAGCTATACATAACAATAGTTTGTATTTTATACCTAAAATATATACTCGACAACAATTAAAGGGTCAAAGTACTGATGCTATTTACTCAAAACCACTATTTATTTGTAATCATAAACTAGATGCCCTAACTTTTTACCTATAAATAATTTAATTCTTAAAGGGAAAATTAAACAAAAGCTGCTAAGAATAATAGTCCGTATAAGATATATCTATTAATACTCTATATAAGAAAAGGGAGAAACCCTTCACGATAAAAATTCAAATTGTACTTAAACCAGGGGAAATAGGCTTAAAACTTCAGTACAACGCAAATATTTTCACTAAAAATTTATTTTCGAATATTTACAAAAAATTTTACAAACACTTGAATATCATTAGCCCTTTAATAAATTGCAAGTCAATACACTTAAAAATACCCCCCCGTAATTAGCTCAATAGAAAAGGAAAAATAAAAAATAGCATTTTATATTACCAATAAATATCACAACGCACAAAATTTTATTCAGGGGGCTTAGGGATTCCCCGCCAACCTTCCAGTTCAAAAATATCTTTATATAAGTTGTTCACACTAAATACATCAGTTATCATGTGACTGGGCATTCCCGGCCAACATGTTCCAGTTATGAACAGTCACGTGAAATCACTCGCGAAAGGGTTTTAAGCCACGACTTGGCCAGATTTTCTTTGGGGTGGATGCCATCTATCAGTAGACTGTATTTAATTGAGTATCTTCCAGGACGGCCTTTTTTCTTCCTGCTTCTTGTCAAATCGAGATTAAGTTTTGGAGAATAGTTTCCTATTTGGGAGTTTAGCTCATCAATTATTTTGTTTGCTGAAGTTATATATTCTGACAGCTTAAAGTCATCATTTTTAAACTGCACAATATTCTGATGCCCCTTCAAACCATTCCATGTGCTAATCGAATAATAGGGCACGTGTAAATATGTTAGTCTGACATTAGGACTTCCATCGCATAATGTTTTCGAATTTTGTCAAAATTTATTTTCAGCTCGTTGACAGGATCTCCCTTTTTCAAATAAATATACCTGTTTTCTTTTAAAAGTAAGGTCGCAAGTACCTGTCCAAAATATATGAACACCTTACCGTAGTCTCTTGTAAGCTTAGTTAAATTTCTAGTCAGCCAACAATATCTATCACTGGTTGTTGCGCCACTTTTATAGAAAAAAAAATTTTATCAGAAATATCTGAATGATCAACATGGGCCTTTAAATACCTGGCCTTACTGTCTGAAATTATGAATGGCCTCCATGTGAGATTCTGGACGTCGCAATTGGGTCGTTCTATATTCTTCACCAGTTTACTGTTACTCATGGATTGGAGTTTTCACTATAACAACAACAACTGTGTTGTAGTTTTCGCAGAAATTGGTGGTTGTGGAGAATTGCAAGGGCAACAAACAAAAGACTTGTTGATTGAATAATATTTAATTGTGTCCAACAGTCTCCGTGAAAACTGAAATAAATCAAAACAAATTATTAATAATTACAATTTAAAAAGTTTAAGTCAAAAACATATGATTGCAACATACGATTGCCTTTTAAAATCATGCCTTAAAATGGCGGCTATTGAGCAGCAATAAAATACATCTGTTTACATCCGGATTATTTGGCATTGCCATCGTAATTAAAAATAGCAGAAAACAACAGCAATCCGTTATTTATTTACCTCCTTGCCTCTCCATTTCCCAATATTTGTCGATCGCAGTAATTTATTTAAAATTAAAAATTACGACAAATTCGCCCAAGAAAATATCAAATTATGGCGGAAACAGTAAAGGGGAAGTAACTCTGAAAATACTTAAACAAGTATATAATCCGAACAGATGCCGTACAGATACCGTAACTTTCTTGTTTTTAATTCATTTCAAAACATTTGCAAATTAAGAAATATATATAAAAAAAGGTTGTTTTTGTTGTCCTTTATTACAAGTTGCTTTCACATTTAGTTAAATTGACTACTTGTCAATTAATTCAGCACTAGAAAACATTCAAACATTTATTCATATATACGTGGCCCTTTAACCCAAACATCTTTTTAAGCGGAAAAAAGGGTATTTCCCCTTAAATACAGGGTATAAAAAAAATATATGGGGTCCTACATTTTACCCGCATGTAGGAAATTTTTCATTCATAACGGGAAAAATTACTTAAAAGGTCTATAAATTTTTTAATCAAAGTTTAAATTGGAAACCCTTCTCTTTGGAACGTAATAATAATAAATAACGTATCTACTAAAACTTGTGCAATTGGAAAGGGGTCATTTTCTATTTTCAAATTGTTGATATTAGTTTAATTTCCAAAAAGGAGAAAAATTAACCCCCTCCACACACAAACAAAAGACAATAAACAATGTCATCCCAGTTTACATTTTTGACTGATACGAACAAAAGAATATAATTGTGGTTATTTACTCTGTCAGTTCAATCATTATTATAATATATATATTATATATATATATATATATATATATACTTAATATATATAATTATATATATTATATATATATTTATTTATATATATATATATTATATAGACATCTTGGCTTGGGGAAACATTTTTGTTCAATATAAAAGATCAAAAGAAGTCGTAAAAAGAGTCATTGTCTTTCGAACTAGTCGTTTTTTTGATTGTTCATGTTCGTACTTAAATTGATCGAGAAAAATAACCATTTTTTTACTAGACTTTGATTTAAACGATATTTTTATGTTTTGTTTCTCTTAGGGTTTGTTGTGTAAATAAATCAAAGGCCACTCTACAATTTGGATAACACGTGCCATAAGGTAAAGTTTATCTTTCAAAATATTTCCTTGGTTTATTCAATTTAAAATGTTTTATTACTTGTATTTTTTCAATGATAAGTTCAAGCGTAAATAAATTAACAAGATAACAAACAAAAAATATATATCAATTCAAATAAATAAGTTGTGCAAAGACATATGTATTTTTTCATTTGATCTTATGTAATTGTAATCGTGGTCAAAATCGTACACTATTCAAATTATTTTAAACCGGAGACTTGTATATCTCTTGCAATATTTTTTACTTAAGCGAAACAAGCAGAAATATTGTTGATGTAATTTAAAATTTTTGTACAAAATGAGAAACGACGTTCAGGTATATTGACGACATGACCGACACGTTTATTAATTTTGACGTCAGCAATAAACCCCTAGAGGTGTCAACTGTTTTGTTTTTCTTTCTTTGAACATTTTTTATGTATCTCTTATATCCGATATGGGAAGAATAAAGTTTTTAAATAAAATTAAATAACTTATATGGGTACTTTTTTTATAAATAATGCTAAATCAAATGAAAAATATGATATTTGATAACTTGAAAGTCTTATTTAACCAAAACTGCATTGTAAAAGTATCATTATTATCTGGACATGACGTAAACCACAAATACTGATAACAACCAATGTTTTTATGTTTTTTGATATCATTCAAACAAAGACTATTAATCTGTGTAAGTTAAAAAGTCACCTAAATATTGAATTTCTTTTAAGCAATAACTTTTGTTGAACTTTTGTCCTGTTTTTTTTTCACCTTTTTTTCAAAGTTTTTATCAATATTTTATTAGAACATGAAATGTCAAAATGACACACATGACCCCATCCCACTTACCGGTAGTGAGTAGTAAGAATAAGTAACCAGAGAAACTGATTATGTAATGGTATATGTTTATGAATATGGAGAAAAGGAAAAGACAGGAAAACGTGGACTTTATCATTTTACCTTTAAGTATGACCTTGAACTTAGGGTAGCAATTTGAATTTATCCTGGGGAAGCAACCTTGATGCTGCCTCTGCATATTGCGTTCTGGTGGGGATCATTTGTTTCGAGTAACTTAAGTTATAGAGCGGACATAAAAATAGACCTTGATGGTAGTGACATGATTGTTGTGCCCTGCAAATCGTTTCATAAATGTGATCATTTTTGTCGTCATTTAAAAAACATTGCAATTTATAACATTTTATAAAACCGACAAGAACGAATAGACAATTGACTTTTAAGTGTGACAATAGAACCTTGGGGGTAGCAACCCAATTACTGGACACTGATAGGTCCATTCAGAGCACATGACAGTTAAGGTCTGCACTGGTTACAATATCAGTTAGTCGTTTCTTTGATGTTGCGAAGCCTACATATAGTATGCCTCTATGACTTTACCAAATATATGCAATTATCTATGAATATTTACTTGTCTAAGTGTAATAAATTATGCACAAAATATACATAATTATTACGTAATTACTAGTATTCATGAAAATAAAGGTGTACTTATAGCATCTTCTTTTACAACTGCGTCATGTCAAGACAATCCTTTACTTTCTCGAATATACTCACAAGCCTCCTAAATATAGATATACGAGGGGTTATCCAAAAATTCGTGGACTTTTTAAATATCTCTTGAACATCAACGTGTATTGTAATGAAATTTTATCAGCATACATTGTAGAATATTATCAACACATTTTGAAAGAAACAGTCAATTGTGTCCATAAATAATGATTTTATATTGCTTTTAAATAAGCACATACACGGCACCCGGCGCACGGTAGAAAAACGCAGTAGGTCATCGTATATTTTTGCTAAAAAAACTAAAAAAATAACGTAGAAAACCCGCTGAACATCGCATGTTTCATCTATGATGTCATTTAAGTAATTCTTTAAAATAATGGACGTCATTTCCGTTTATTTTTGTTGATATCGCTAGAAACACCAGACGCCTTTATTGTTTACAACGGGAAAATGACGGACACGCGGTAATTAGAAAATCGCAAGATCATATAAGGATCATAAATTTTTGTTGTAATTTGGGGATGACACCTACAAAAACATTTCATAAAAATCAGCAGACGAACAGAGAAAAGAAAATTTCACAATCATTAGTGTTAAAGTGGCATAAGAAATTTAGTGATTGACATTACTTTGAGAAGCAGTAACCGTCATTGACTGCGTAACGTTGAAGCACAAGTTGTACGTTAATATTATGACGTTGACGTCAATAATTTTTTGGAGTGCGCCGCTGTCGCCGACATGTGTTTATGTAAAATTAAATATTGTTGGAATGTAAAAAGCTACTCACATGAATTTTTCTGTGTTTATTTGTTATTAATTCTTCTAAGCAGTGTAAGAATTTCAAATTAATATCTCAAATATATTTTACGCAACAAAGAAAGTCCACGAATTTTTGGATAACCCCTCGTATATAAATATATCACTTACCTGCCTCTCTTATATACAAACATATTCACATATCTTTCACCCACCTCCAAAATGTATAAAAAATTTCATATTTCACTCACTCGTTTTCAATATATACAAACATATTCATATATAATTCACCAGCCCCCTATATTTACATCTTTATATATCACCACCAGCCTCCTTTATATACAAACATGTTCATCATATATGAACACGCGTATTCATGTCGTCCAAGCAGCCTCCATTATATACAAACATAATTATATATCACATACCAGCCTCCTTTGTATACAAATATACTGATATATCACTCACCGACCTCAACAGCCTCCATTATAAACAAACATTTTCATATATAACTCACATCCCTCACGCCCCCTAGCACCGGCTGAGTGGTACTCAATTCTCAACACTCAATAGTCCTGGCATCAATGATCACGAAGGATCAGAAAAATATAACAACACTGAAATGAAGTACGGGGCAACTTTTTACAGCTGCCACACAACACTTGACATCTGCTGTTGTGAAGTATAAATATCTGGAAACAAAGTTAGGCATTATTCACAACAAAATTACAGGAGAATTGCAGACTCGGTTTGACTGAGTCTGTACATGAGAACTATAAGTTCATATTACACTCAGTAGCCTCCTCTATATACACACACACACATATATTTGTATAACACTCACCAGCCTACTTTATAAACAATTATATTGATATATCACTCACCAACCTCAAATATAAACATATATATCCATGCCGTCTCAATGGTTCTTTATGTACAAACATATTCTTATATCCCTCCATAATATACACATATGTTCATATATCACTCATCACCCCCCTTTATATACAATCTTATTTGTTTTTTATAAATGATACACAAGCCTCCTATATATACACACATATTCGTGCCGTCTCATTGACCTCCTATTCACAAACACATTCATATATCACTCATCACCCTCATATATACACACACATATTCATATATCATTAAACAACTTCCTATATCATGTATATATACAGATGTACAAACATATTCTGATATCACTCTGCAACATCTTTTATATACAAACATGTTCATATTTTTCTCACCAGCTTACTGTATGTATACAAACATATATCACTGGTTACCATATATATAACAGTACTTAACTTGCATGAATTAATCGAATTTTAGACTGCCGTCCATATTTCTGCCGAAGTATATTAATATATCTACTACTCGATGTATTTAGCAGCTCATAAACAAATTTATTTGTTTAAACAATTTTTTTTTATAAAAAATCAAACTTGTTTAGACGTTAAGAAAATATCTTGTGTAAAAAATAATTATAAATGTATGTGGTACATTACATGTTTTATGCAACAAATGGCAGAACCAATATTTTTTTTATCTCGTTACTATGAATTTTACAGAGTATTTTACACAGACATATCCTGGAGTAAGATTCTACGCGGAGAATTTTTTCCTTTTTTGTACATGTGTTCTATGGGTTACATAGAACATAAATCAGGTTTAAAAAATAGGGGTCACCATGCTCGTTTTTTCACAATTTCGCTTTTTTCATACTCTGTATGTCTTTAAAAAAATGATATTCAGACAATTAAAATCAATAATTGTAATAAAAGACAAGAACTATACATAAAATTCATGATTTCTTCTTCAAATTATATTTATTGAGCATTTTAAAATACAACAGGTATAAAAATCAGTACATTTTGGGTAAAAAATGATGGAATTTATGTCTAAAAACTTAAACCGAAGGGTTGATAAACAGACAAAATTTTGACATTTTTGTCTGTAAAATAAATTCTAACGCAGAGAATTTGTCCATATTTCTAATTCAATTAGCTAATTATGTATGCTTACAGAAACTATAAAGAAATATATGCCTTACCATGCTCGTTTCTGAGTAAAATGGCAAGTTATTACCTCCCCTTAATAGTAAAATGTGGCTAAATGACCATTGTCAGTCATGGTTTGTAGCAGTTATAAAGGGTACAGAATGTAAAGTTTTAAAATAATTAATACATTCTTAAGACTGCATAAAAATAGAAGTGGCTGTCTTTTCATACTTGTTTTGGAAGAAAACAAAACAGTTTTATTACCTCCCTTTTTATGTAAAAAATAGCCATTTTATAATGTATCTATTTTTCATAAGTTTTCAACACCATGAGGACTAGATTTGCTTGTCTTACATGTTTCTTTTAAATAAAAATAATTATTATTCTTCATATAAAATAAATAATTAAACATGATTTATGTTTGTTTCAGTTATTATTACATCTTTCAATGAGATGTTCACAACTTGTATTCATGAGAGAAAAAACAATATGAAATATAAAGCAATTTTTTCTATTCATTACATGCTTTTATGCTTTTTTAAATAGTCAAATGCCACATAATATCAACAAATCATGATGTCACAAATGTTTTGGTAGAAAATAGCGAGTCAAAATTTTTAATTATAATTTACACTTCAACTTATGTTTGAAAATTCTGCTGAAATTCCTTTCAGTAATATACTTTTTTGTATATTTCGTTTGGATTTAATGTCGAAGATTTTTGGTCCTTTTTGTTTACACGGTGACGTTTACTCGTCTCGACAGAATTAGAAACACCGCATATACAGTCTATATATTATAAACACCCATTTCATCCACATTGTTGTCAACAGAACACTGAAATGATTCGTCCGAATCAGCGTTGACTTCAATCTGTTACGCAGTCATTTTCACTCTCCGATTACATGCGACTTGACAAAAAACTTGATATTTCCGATACTTTCTGATCGTTTCTTTGAAATAAAGGAACCTGGCTTACTCCTCTTTTGCAAATACATCTTAAACGGCGATTTATATTTGATTTTGACACTTTAGCTGTAATTGTGTTTTTTATCCGAAGACTACTCAACTTTGATTAAACCCAACGCAAAAAAACAAAATAAATAACAAGTAACGGAAAACAACATGCGCGGTTTATGTGCGCAGTGACTACTCCCGGAAACGTCTTTAATTAACAAAAGGAGGCTCAAATATGCAAAAATAGTCCAAACTGCGTTTATAACACAATAAAGTAGTAATAAATACTGACAAATTAGTCATTAATTCCACATAAGAAGTAAAATATAGCTTGAATCTTCAATTGTTTTATTTGTTTTTTAAAATATTTTGGCTTACCTTGATGTATCTTCTGATGCTTGAAAAGGTTTTATATCAAAAGAAATATGTCAATACGAATCATTGTATATTTTTCAAATAAAACAAAACACATTTTTGAATTGAAACTGGAGTTAATATTTTTATATTCAAACTTACAATGTGAATTATGGAAAGTTGCTTTTTGAAGAAATCTAGAAAAATAATGTTTCAAAGTTTATGATAATTAAATTTGGTTTTATATAATCAATAATGATGTTGATTCATTTGTTAAATTAAATTTGTGTCATAAAACATGACGTTGTTAAGGTATCTTTGTGATTTGTTATATTTTATCATTTCTCTTTGTAAGTTAATGTTCTGTTTTACACAATGTTTTATGAGAGAAATATATCATGTAAAATTAAACCCCCGCACAACGAAGTTGTAAGGGGGTTATACTGGAATCAGCTTGTCCGTCCGGCCTAGCGGACGTCCGGACGTCTCCCCGTCCGTCGGTTATTCCTTGTCCGCCCAATAACTTGAGATTACTTTGGCCCACAGTCTACATATTTGGCATGGAGGTTAGTCATTATTAGAAGATGACCCTATTGATTGTGGGGGTCACTGGGTTAAAGGTCAAGGTCACAGGGGCTTTGACTTTAAAAAGCTTGTCCGCCTAATAACTTGAGATTCCTTTGACCCACAGTTTTCATATTTGGCATGGAGATTAGTCATGATTAGTAGATGACCTCTATTGATTTTAAGATCAATGCGTCAAAGGTCAAGGTCACAGGGGCCTTGTCTAAAAATCATTGTCCGTCCAATAACTTGAGGTTCCTTTGACCCACAGTCTTCATATATGGCATGGAGGTTTGTCATGATTAGTAGATGACCCCTGTTGATTTTGGTGTCAATGGGTTAAAGGTCAAGGTCACAGGGGCCTTGACTTTAAAAAGCTTGTCCACCCAATAACTTGAGATTCCTTTGGACCACTGTCTTCATATTTGGCATGGAGGTTAGTCATGATAAGTAGATGACCCATATTGATTTTGAGGTAACCGGGTCAAAGGTCAAGGTCACAGGGGCCTTGACTAAAAATAACTTGTCCGCCCAATAACTTGAGATTCCTTTGACCCACAGTCTTCATATTTGGCATGCATGTTAGTCATGATTAGTAGATGAACCGTATTGATTTTGAGGATACTGGGTCAAAGTTCAAGGTCACAGGGGCCTTGACTAACAAAAAAGCTTGTCCGCCAAATCACTTGAGATTCCTTTGGCCTACAGTACTCATATTTGGCATGGAGGTTAGTCATGATTAGTGGATGACCCCTATTGATTTTGAGGTCACTGGGTCAAAGGTCAAGGTCATGACCCCTATTGATTTTGAGGTGACTGGGTCAAAGGTCAAGGTCACAGGGACCTTGATTTAAAAAAAGCTTGTCTGCCCAATAACTTGAGATTTCTTTGACCCACCGTCTTCATATTTGGCATTGAGGTTAGTCATGATTAGTAAATGACCCCTATTGATTTTGAGGTCACTGGGTCAAAGGTCAAGGTCACAGGGGCCTTGACTAAAAATACTTGATTTTAAAATTTCCACATTTGAAGCATGGATAATACATATCTTAGCAATGCACTGGCTTAGTAACCTCAAATTTGGCAGGATGGTTGCCCTTGAGTTCAAAATGGCCACTGTTGATTCTGACAAAGTGGTATGCGGGGGTATTCACGCCATGACAGTGGAAGTTCTAGTTAAGTTTTGTTGCAGTTTATTTTTTCAACACATGACGAAATTGTTCTTAATCACTCCCTTATGAGCTAAATGGTAACAAATGAAGTGGAGGAAAAGGCGAATTTTGTATACATTAGGTCAAAGGTCGAGGTTTCTGAGAGCTGTAATAGCAAACTAGTCCTTAAAACAAAGTGCACTGACTTTGAAACTTCAAAATTTGTGTGTAGATGTGCCTTAATCAGTGAAGGAATACAAATTGTTTGATAAAACGGCTCATATAATAAAAGAGATCCATATTCCGTGGCAAGTTTATATTTTCTGTCGTAGACTGGACCATATCTCAAAGTAATTAGTGCAAAATTACTAACGGCTATTTTAGCTCATCTGTCACAAAGTGACAGGGTGAGCTTTTGTGATCGCTTTTCGTCCGGCATCCGTCCGTCCGTCGTCCGTAAACTTTTACTTTAAATGACATATCCTCATAAACCACTAAGCCAATTTCATCCAAACTTCACAGGAATGTTCCTTTGGTGGTCACCTTTAAAAATTGTTCAAAGAATTTAATTCCATGCAGAACTCTGGTTTCCATGGCAACCGATAGAAAAAACTTAAAATATCTTCTTTTAAAGAACCCAAAGAGCTAATGGGTGTCTACCAAGTTTGTTCAAATAAAAGCCCTGGGGTCGAAATTGGCCCGCCCCGGGGGTCATTGTTTTTCCCCACATGCATATAGTAAAAACTTATTAAATTTTCTTTTAAAGAACCCAAAAGAGCTAGAACTAAGATATTTAGCATGAAACATCTTCTAATGCGTGTCTATCAAGTTTGTTCAAATACAAGCCCTGGGGTCAAAATTGGCCCTGCTCCAGGGGGTCATTGATTTTCCCTATATGCATATAGTAAAATCTTCTTTTAAAGAACCCAAAGAGCTAGAGCTAAGATATTTAGCATGAAACATGTTCTAATGGGTGTCTACCAAATTTGGTCAAATAAGAGCCCTGGGGTCAAAATTGGCCCTGCCCCGGGGGTCATTGATTTTATTTATGTATATAGCAAAAAAATAAAAAATCTTCTTTGAAAAAACCCAAATAGCTAAAGTTTAGATATTAAGCATGAAACATCAACCAGTTAGTGTCTTCAAAGTTTGTTCAAATAAAAGCCCTAGGGTCAAAATTGGCCCTGCCCCGGGGGACATTGATTTTCCTTATATGTGTATAGCAAAAACTTAAAAATCTTCTTTGATAAAAACTAAATAGCTACAGTTTAGATATTAAGCATGAAACATTTTCTAGTGAGTGTCTTTAAATTTTGTTTAAAAAAAGCCTTGGGGGCAAAACTGGCCCCGCCCTAGGGGTGTCATTGCTTTGAACTATATGTGTATAGTTAAAACTTAAAAAATCATTTTTTTAAAAACTCAACGAGCTAGACCTTAGATGTTTAAGATGAAACATTTTAGTCTACCAAGTTTGTTCAAATAAAAGCCCTGGGGTTTAAACTGGACCCACTCTCGGGGCCTATATACAGGTGTGCGACTTCAGGGCCACCATGGCCCTCTTGTTTCATGTTAGAAACGAGTAAGTTTTTGTCTCTGAAATGATACCAAATAAAATCATGTCACGGTCACAAGGTATTGCTACATAAGGATCATTGTTATATCAAATATAACTTTAGGTAAGAAATAGCTCTGCCTGGGAGTCACTTGCTTAAATTACCGTTAGCCTCTATATTTGGCATATATCATTGGCTAGTAGACTTCTATTAAAGTTTTGTGAAACATGCACTAAGGGTTACTATGCCTTCTCTTTGGAGGTAATATAACATCATGAAAATAATAACAATGTATCTTTTTCAGACACTAGGTCCTTGATTGGATTGTGTGTTTACGCGAATAAAAAGATGGAGTGACTGGTTGTCTGTCAATTGTCATTATCCAGAAGTTCATTTAACACATTTCACAGGAATGGTCCCTAATGGCCCTCTACAAATATCATGAAAACGTGTTCCCAGTCTGACATATTGTAGGTAACAAAAGGTACAAATATACTTAAATGGGATCTTTAATATTTTCACCTGGCACAGCCTCCTATTTTATCACTTAAACAAATTCAGTTTAAAAGTCTCTTTATCACATACCCGTGCCGTATTAACGGCTCTGTAAAAATGGTATGCACGGCCGTTCACATATTTTACGCGACGTCATTCGCATTATACAAACGACACGCTTAATGTTAGCGTTGTAATATAGGCGGGTCTATGAAAAATGACTGTTTTTCATTTCAAATGGTCTTTATTTTCGGTATGTGATAAATAGAATATTAAATTCGTGTAAATTTAATACTGAACTTATTGCACTCGTTGAATAAAATAATATAATGCTCGCATAATTTTATTCAACTCGTGCAATATATTCAGTATTGAACTTACATTCATTTAATATCCTGTACTGTATTAAGAATTAAAACATGATATACATGTTAAACTATAGCAACAATAAAGCTAAATGTCTGCAGTAATTTACACTTTTCAGGTATTGTAGATATCATATAAATATTTTACAAATTTAAAAAAAGTTAAACAAAGAATTAATTTACATAAATATAATATGCTGTTTAGCAGGACTTCTTTCAATTCATATGCCACTCTTCTATCATAATTAATATTTATGTTATTTCCATCTTTGTGATGTATATTTGATGCCTGTGTGTTTACCAATATACATACAAGTGTACAAATATGTATCTTTGCAGCATTGTTTCTCCTCCTTAAATTAAACGATTTCAAATAACACTGTAGAGCATCCTTTACTCTACCTTCTTGTTCCATACATTTTCCGAGAATATTAAAAGCTGTTTCACGGTGTCCAAGGTTTGGCTCGGTTATTATGGTTCTGTGAAGTTTTGAGAGAGCAGATTGTTTTTCATTATTTCTACCAAGATGGCTGTAAACCTTGTATTGTAGAAAGTAGAGGTAAGGGAGAGAATCCACCACAGCATTATCCATCCAGTCGTCTTCTTGTGTAAGGAATATTCTGTCCCCCGGTGAAGATCTTATCATTTCATATCTGAGTTCAGTTGGTACACAGTGAATTTCACATGGCAGAAATGTGACACATGATACCATGTCATCATGTATGGTATCTACATTACGACTGTCACATGTTGCAAAGAATTCTTGTTTTAGTGCTTCTGTTTCAAAGTCATAACAACCACAGACTGGTTCAACAACTTGCAGATCATAGTATTTTTCAATGATACTGAGAGCTAGGTCAGCTTTTTGTATTTCTTTTGCACAAAATAAGATTGAAGCTAATTTCAGTTTACTTGATGCAGCATCTGTAAACCAACCAAGTAAGATGAGTTCAAAAGCATTAGCTGAAACAATGTTGTGCTGATCTATGTTGATGGAGGCCAGCACAGATCCAAGTGTTGTACAATACCTTGGTGCCAGAAGTTGACACGCTGTTTTATACAGTCCGTCATATTGAATATTGGATATCTTAGATAAACAGGTTGTCAATTTTTGTACAGCTTCATTAGGTCTTTTGTTCTTAAGAGAATAACTACTTATCAATGACGCCCCTGAACACGATATAGCAATGTCATATAATAGATGTCCTGAAATGTATTTACTTGCTTTGACTAGACTTAAGTTATAAAACTTGAAATGAAGCCTGAAACCAAGACCATCACATTTGATACAAAGTAGTGCCACTCCTGCACTGTTGATAATGTTGTTGAGTATATCCAGGATATTTGTTTTTTCTACAGATGTTATTTTACCCCTCATCAAATTGTTCTTAGGTATGATAAAATGTGGACAGTTTTCATTAATGATACTGTAATGCAGGTTATATAAACACAGTAATAGACAAGAAAGTAAATTGTTTTCTCTCCAGATGTTAAAATGTGAATTGGCAATACAATGGAAGAGTACAGTTTTACACATGTAACTGGAAATCACATCTTCAAACTGTGGATCAATAAATGATTTTATAACCATTTTCATCAAGACATAACAGCGAATCTGTGTAATATTCAGGTTTAACATTAAACACCTTTCAGCTAAAGATGTTGATATTCTCCATTCAAGTTGCTCATGTTCACTCCCTCTACATCCAACAGGAACAACAAAGCATCCAGTTCTGCTGCAATATTGTTTCATTTCAGCAGACGGCCACTGACCTTCACCTTGTTGATCCAACCATTGTCTAGCTTGTTGTGGCCATGTTTTACAGTGCAAAGCTATCACAATGTCTCTATCACAGTAACCATGTGATCCTTGTTCTACTCTTGCTGGTCCATGTAATGAAAATTTGTGGAAATATTCATCAGGGAATATAAATTGTTTTAGCAGTACTTTTCCTGTTCTGTCTCTGAAGAAGTATTGATTAGATTCTCTATCAGCAGGAAGAGGAGCATCTGGTCTTAGCAATTGAAGTAAACAATATCCAGGAGATACAGAATTATCTTGAATCATCAAATAATTAGGTTCACCGTGTATCCATTCAGACCAGTCTTGTATTACAGGAAAAATATTTATACAATAAAGTTCATCTGTATCTGACCTCATCCCCATGGTAGTTGTGCCTTCTGATTGACTTCCAAAATAGTATACTATATAAGAATTGTCATTCCATAATTGGTTATTCACATTGGCCATTGATTCTCTCAGAAGCCAGGTTCTTCTCCTCTTCAGCACTATTCTCTCATCAACACCTATATCTGCTAGTACTTCAGATACTCTCATTGAGAGAGTCTGGGTGTAATGTGGCTCTTGAAACATTCTGTAAATATAATTTCTAACATATCAATTTATTAAATTATTTTTATTGATTTTATTTGGTCAGATGATAATTGTTAATTATAATGTATTTAAAACAATTTTGGTTTTTTATACCCCCTTTCCAGTGTTCAATAGTTTAGAAGTATTTTTCATCAATTATAAATTCTTGTTTTATTTATGGATGTGGTTTTAGTTGATGATTCTTTAAGCAGTAAGTCAACTCTTTATGGAATGAAACTCATCATTGATCTATTATATACTTGTATCATAGTTTGGAGACCTTTCTGTTGAAAATGTGTCAGGGTTAAATCGTATACATATACATGCACAGTGCGTTAACTGGAGTGCGGGTATTAGTTACCCGCACTCCAGAGCATGCCCATTGATTGGCTCATTTTTGCTGGGGTTTACATATTGTGACGGCAGAGAAAGGGAAAGCGACAGAAATGTCATATTCAGATGTTCGTTCATTGGTTCATTTTTGCCGGGGTTTCATATTGTGACAACAGGGAACGTGTTTTTATGTTTGACTATGATACAAAAGAGGAAGAACACCAAAACACTCGGCAATCTGATTAATACTCGGGGGCTACGCCCCCTCGTACAAATCAGATAGCCTCGTGTTTCGGTGCTCTTTCTATTACATGTACTATTTATTTTTTATACTGTTAACATTATACACACATTATTAGTATTTAAAGTTACCTTTTGTGTCTATATGTAGTATGTTATAGGTATCAAGGTTTAGTAGATTACGGTGAAACATTTCTTTTATTCATTTTTTATTTGTTAATCTGAAATATTGGGGTTTTCTTACATGTCTTAAGTACTATTACTCCTTCTTTCTCTTTTAGTACTAATGAGATAACTTTTTGATGAATGTTTATATATCTGACATTTGTTATCTCCCTTCGTTTTCTCAATTCTTAATATTCAACTACATTCCATAGAAAGACAAGAAAAGCATTGATGCAAAGCATCAAAGGGCGTCCAAGCAAGAAATGCAGCAAGTGAAGATTAACTAGTAAATATCTGATGACCTGATATTCTTATAGAATTTTCAATGGTTAACTGGTTTTAACAAGTATTGTATATCATTTATGAATGGGCGGACGAAAGACATTATTCATCACGAACTTTGGTATGCATGCTAGAGATTTGAATATTAATTTTTTTCCACAGGAACTTTAATTCTATCACTGTTAACGATAAAATCCAAAATATACAGGTCTATAATATCCAAAATGTACCCCTATATGGCATAAATTTATTAATACTATATATGTTTTATCATAAACATTGGTTATTTGATAGATATTTCAAGTTTATGTGGTATTTTCTTTGGAACATACAACATAATAATCAAAATGAACAAAGTCTGTAAATTGATTTATGTCGGAGGTCAATCTACTATTTAAATGACCTAGTCTGACCCATCAGTGTGTTTACATGCCTATAAATAAACCCATAACAACTCATGTTAAAATTGTGGACGAAGAATGATAATACTATGATAAAACAATTCGTAAAGATTGCCTACTTAAAGATTGCAATTAATTGTTTTAATGTTTGCATTTCATTTCCTGCAAAATTCTCCAGTTCATTGCTACACGAATGACCGTATCGGTAAACTCACCGTAGGGAACGTGTTACAGTATCGCGTTTTTCGGTTACAGTATAGAATTGTCAAGATGGAGGATTATTTGTTGGGAGGACAGGTAGGTGATTTTTATTCCGGTCCATACTACAAGTAGTTTAGTTTCTAAAAGATGTTTTTGTGCGTTGCTTGTAAGGAACAGAATCCAGTATCTAGTCATATATTTCTTCAGACTCTGCACCGCAGATTTATCGTTATATTGTCTCATAAATATGCAGATTTGACAGTTTTAAAATTTGAATCGAGATACCAACGCATTTTTCTCCAATTTCGACATTATTGATGCAAGCCTAGAAAAGTAAATCTGCAAAACGTTTGTACTTCATGTTAGGAAATGTTTATAAAAGTAAATGACCAGTTGAACCTTTTTTCCTGTTCGTTAAATGCGTTTGAAAAAATAAACAGTGATTTGTGCAAGGTTACAGCATAGACCTTGCAATTTTTATCCGATTTTGTTACAGTTTATTCTCAGATGTCGGTTACAGTTTAGACTTCGATATTTTCTATATATACTAGGTAAAATGTAAGAATGTTAGATAGACTTTTATTGGCCCGATGGCTATTCGTCCGTCTGTCGTACACATGTGTGTTCAATCTCATCCGCTCAGTAACTACTTGACTAAATGTGATGAAATTTACATGACTTTCTACCAATTAGTTGTTCAAATGGTTTCGGTTGCAATCGGGGATACGAAAACCCAAAACATAGATTTTGAAAAAAGGCAATGTTTAAAGACCCTTCTCGTCTCAAACCAAAAGCATTCAAATCAAATCAATCATGATAATGGCGTCATTTCGAATGCTTCTTTGTTGAATTTACGATTATCTTGTTATTATTAAATTAAAACTCGTTTTTTTCTTATTCTGTATGGCAGTTTTCATGTTTCTGAAAAAGAAAATAATAGCCTTACTCTAACTTACAATAAACAAACAACAATGTTGTGCATTGTAGCGAGGTTATTTTATAGGCTAATTTACGGAAGGTCGGTGGTTCTAGTCAGGTGCCCGCTCGTGTCTGAAATGTTTCACAAAGGGTATCTGGGGTCTTTCTTTACACTAAAGCAGGAATGTTTTCACATGACCTCAGTGTCGTTGAAACTTAAAATCCAAGAAAGCCAAACGTAACAAACCCTTTTAAATACTTACAAAATACATTATGGTAGATGGAAATTCCAACTTAAAATAAAATTTAAAATTTAAGTATCTAAACTGTAACCGAAATCTGGGTATAAACTGTAACAAAATTGGATCAAAGTCGCTAGGTCTATGCTGTAACCCTTCAAAATTAACCTCGCTCTATACTGTAACATTGTTTATTTTTTCAAACGCATTTTACCAACAGGAAAATAGGTTCAACTGGTCATTTACTTTTATAAACGTTTCTAAACACAAAGGACTAACGTTTTGTAGATTTACTTTATCTAGGCATGCTTAAATAATGTCGGAATGGGAAAAAAATGCGTTGGTCTCTCGATTCAAATTTTTAAACCTTCAAATCTGCACATTTATGAGACAATATAACGATAAATCTGCGGTGCAGAGTCTGAAGAAATATATGACTAGATACCGGATTCTGTTCCTTACAAGCAAAGCACAAAAACATCTTTAAGAAACTAAACTACTAGTAGTATGGACCTGAATAAAAATCACCTACATCTCTTCGCATAAATAATCCTCCATCTTGAAAATTATATACTGTAACCGAAAAACGCGATACTGTAACACGTTCCCTACGGTGAAACTAAAACTACTTATATAAATAGATTTTCGGACTTTCACAACGTTCATATTACACAACACAGGTCATCATTCTATTTATAGGTAAAGCAATAACACACATAATAACCCACTGTATACTACAAAATGATTAATAAAAATACCGAAGAGCGCGATTAATTGACGGATAAGATCATTTCATTTGAATATGTATACATTGCGAAATTATCAAGCTATTTATTTTACATCTCGCGACATTTCATTTTTGATTATCAAACACTCATACCAGTCGGAATGTTCGGCTATTATGGCCGACGAAAAGGCTCGAGAAGTTGTAATTGCCCTTTCACAAAATCCGATGCGTCGCGCTTCGGCGCGGACGCCAATAAACATAGGTAACGTCATAGAAATGGGTCAATTATGGTCAAATTACTGTAGAATAATCTCGGAAGTCGATGCTAGATAGAAATTTAGTTCCGGAGCTTATAAAATGATAATTTTAAAATCATTGTGGGTTACATGGGTCAAAGACAAGAGAAAATGAAAGCATCAGTTCTCATTATATTCTATAATACTTTGAAATTCGTTAGATTGTTTATCAAAGTAATTCCTGTTAATATAGTTAATGGGCTGGAAACCTGATTGAAGGCATTTCTTGTTAAGCTCCGAGTGCTCAGATGTGAACACGGAATGGTTTTTTGTCTGTCGTCGTTTTTAAACTCGTTATCCACTATTACAACATGTCCTAAACCACAGTCATGGTCTATTTTTATCAAACTTTACTTGAATGAACTTTATAAAACTAATATCAGTGGTTCAAATCTGATACATAGTAAAGTCACAGAAGCTCAAAAACGATTTTAGAAATGAAATCTTTGTAATTATTCTCCTCAGAATCTGCAATGGCAAAAGCATAGATCATTGCCTTGTGTTCTTTTACAAAAGTTATGTAAATAATGCCCCATGGGGCCAAAGTTGGCCGCGGCCTGAGGTCATTTACAAAGACTCATGTACAAAAACACATTTGAAAACATGTTACTTACTATGCCAAGAGCTTGCATATTGTTCATGCAGTTTGTGTAGTAGACATAAATAAAGTCCTTATTTTGATTTCTTTACTCAGTCTGACAGATACATACAATTTTCAAAAACGAAGTATTTTTAACACATTTACTTTATGATACATCTTTGAAGTATTTATCATCATATTCATTAGTATCCAATTCTTGAAGAATATTAAAAGCTCAACTATTTTTTCTTCCTCTTTCATTAATTCAGTTATTTATGAAACTCGTTATTACCTTATAAGTTTCTTTTTTTTTTCATTTCTCCTAAAGTAGGAATAAAATATTACCTTTTGTTTATATGTTGTAAATTATAGAAAATGAGGTCTGTAGATTCCAACACCTTTCAAGGAAACATCATTTTGATCAATTATGAAATGGTGGTCTTTTTATAATAATTTTACTTCCTCTTTCTTTTTCAATTTTAAGAAGATAACTCTTCTTATGAATTTTTATATATCTGACATTTGTTACCTCCCTTTCTTGTTGTTGATAAAGTTCTAAAAACAGAAACACAGTCCATGACATGTGGTTCATTTGTCATGTCAATAATAGTATAATTATTGTAAAATAGCTTCAACCCTGAATTTCTTTTGTCATAAAAAGTGAGAGCTAATAATGATACGACAACATACTATCTTAAAGTATGTTGTATTTCTGATGATTAAAACAAGCAAGCATTACATATTGGTTACAGTTTATATAATGTTGTTGTTGTTTTTAAATTTGTACCACTTTCTAGTTTTTCAATCGAAAAGTACATTGTATGTTTTATTTTTGATAATTTTTGATGATGAAAACCTGAATACATAAAAAATCATAAAAGTTTATATAAAGCATTGTTTACCACTTTTCTAGCTGTTTAATATATACAATGCATAAATAATGTCAATATTTCGTTCTCAATATTTTTTTTTTCTATGATCAGGGACAGCCTTTAATTAAATGGTCACTGTAGTACTGAAAAAATTGAAATTAGTTCATTTGAAAAATATTTTAATGTGTGAATAATCCTTGCTTGATTAAACATGCATTTAAAACCGGTTCCACTTAGACCAGTCTACTTAACGTGGATTGTAAGCGCCGATTGTGATTTGTTAATTAATATTCTTGTTCACGTTAATTTACTAACATTTTCATGAAAATTTAAATGAATCTTCAGGCATGCTGCTTTAAAATACAATGTATATTTTCTAGATTTTTCAGAAACAATTTTTCTATGATTTACATTAATGCTGTCATTCTTTAATTTTCTTTAATGAGCAAACAAATACTCATTATAACATTGTTAACTCTATAAACCGGCCAGTCCTACATTGAATTAGGAATTGTTTATTATTGTTACCAGGGGTTTCACAACTTGTTAATCTTATGAGTATTTTTTTTTCCAAAAATTGGCTAATTTTGTGACTCAAATTTTCAGAAATTTCTCTTTCACCGGTAACCGCCCCCCCCCCCCCCCCCAAAAAAAAATCGCCAACAATAAAAATTCGGTAGAGTAAGGAATGTGTTAGTAATTTGAATATTTGAATACCAGTATATTCTAACCTTAACCCCTATATATTTCAAGAATTCTTTTTCACATTATTTTATAACATGTTACTGGAACTCAATGAGTTAAAATAGTAATAAATCTTATCACCAAATACATGAATTAAAATAAAATTGGACAAATAACTGAAATGATTTACATTATTTACAATTCCTACCTAAATATACAAGTGTTTACAAAAAAATAGAACAGTTTGTAAAATTCACTTGTTCATCCATAAAAGCTGCCATGATGAACTAAAAACAAAATTGTATCATTTCAAAATATCCATAGTAGACATATTGTTGAATGCTCATATAGCCCCCAAAATGGTCTATAAAGTCTGTAAGTTCTTTGTTATTTTTACTTTTTTATTAGTACTTAGAAGTTTAGATAATTTCACATCCAGTGCTACTTCCTAATGTATAAGCATCTTTTGAATATTATAAAAAATGTTTTATTTCAATTGGCCTCTTAAAGTTATATTTCCTGAATTTTGAAAATTTCAATTGATACGGCGGTTTTAAGTTTACATAAAGGTAATGTCAAACATGCATATCAGTTCGTCTTAATAAAGTTCTTGTGCAGAGGTTTGTAGATATCAAGTCTGAAGCCACTATCTTATATAGTATTAAAATGTCAAATGTTACACCAGAAAGACTGACAAGGACAAAAATAGCATGTTCTAATTATTAAATCAAGGATGGGGCATTTCAACATTATTTTCTACTAAAGATCCTTGCTATGAAAATATCAACTTGAAGTTACTTTTCGAGATTTACAATCTGAATGATGAAGGCCCTCTTGTTGCTTGGAGATTACCTTTAAGGATTAAGGCATCAGAATTGCCGCCACCGTTTATCCCTGTGTGATCGAAAGAGAGGGCAAAATTGGTTTGAATAACTGTAACTAGAGTCGACGCATTTCTAGGAATGGTGATTTTTACCTCTGATATTGCTTTAAGTATGTAAAATTAAGAAATCTTTCCTGTTTCCTGTTCAAATAGAGAGAAATAAGAATCCCTAAAGAAAGCCCAACACGCCAAAATTGAAAATGTTGCAGGCTCCGTTTGATTGAGTCTGTTCATTGACGGTACTGTCAAGTGCAAACTACCGTCCACGCCCCTTAGCACCGGCTTAAGTAGAATTCAACATTTAACATGAACTGGTAAAACGCCATATGACCTAAATTGTGGGGTATGCCGAAATACAAAAATGAAAGAAAACATGATAAAGGATGTTCATTCCCTTAACAACATACCAACTTACATATATGTATAGAGGGAGTGAGAAGTATTAACACTAAATG
Organism: Ruditapes philippinarum; assembly: GCF_026571515.1. Classification (NCBI taxonomy): domain Eukaryota; kingdom Metazoa; phylum Mollusca; class Bivalvia; order Venerida; family Veneridae; genus Ruditapes; species Ruditapes philippinarum. The sequence continues at coordinate 15,216 of NW_026858482.1, read as the reverse complement.
GAAGATAAATGTGTTCATGTTTTCAACATGAAGTCTTTGATAATAAGAATCTATAAATCTATGATATAAACAATCAGCAAATCTTTTAGTATATCATGTGTTAAAAACAAATGTGCACAAATAAACATATTGCAATGAACTACAATGGCTTGGAAAATCATGGTTTTCTGTATTTTAAATCAAACTAATAATTGTATCTAACCTTAATACAAGCAGCAGAAATGACACTATATTTAACTACAGCTAGACTTGTCTTTAAAGTCAAGTCTGGAAAATATCACAAATGCAAAGTTTGTTAGATAATGTTTTTTTATTCTTAGCTCTGTTCAGCTGACTGTTATAGGGATCGTCATCCCTATATATTTCATCATTATCAGCCATGAGGAATTGGGAATGTTAAAAGTAAAACGTTGGATACAACACACAAGGTGATCACAATATTACTTGTGATATTTTCAAATAGAAATCAATTTTTCATATACCTAACAATATAAACAAATCTATGAAAGTACAGTGAAATGAAAACACGAGCAGAAAATCAATCTACGATGAAATATGAAATAAAATGTCATTCACCTGATTATATCTAGGTAGCTAATTGGGCTAATTGAGGTACATGTACGATTATGAGACAATAAAACATACACATGTATGAAATTTGAACAAAATAATTCAAGATGTGATAATAATACTGAGAGTGAAGTAACTTACACTTTTCTTCATATTTTTATAATATTACTGTTACATACCAAACACAACAGTAAGCGGTCAAACACAAATCTTTTACTTTTACAATGACTTTATTCACAAAATATTAGAAACAACTTTAAAAGCGTTGTTCTTAATAAATGTTAAAGTTATATACAACAAAAAGAAATATGGAAATACATTGACCTTTTTATAATTTTACATAACAGCCGCAAATATTCTTAAAATTAATAATAAATAAAATAAGGAGTTTGTTACACACATATGCCCTTGTTCTAAATCCGATAATAAAGAAAATATATAAACAATAATGTTATAATCCAAAGACAGCAAATATATAGCTTTTAACACTTTAAAGGTCATAATGACTTGAAGGTCACCATCATATTTCAGGTAACCACTACCTTTCAGTAAACAAGTGAAGCTTTCATTCAGAAGTATATCGTGTCCAATTTAATACTGACTTAGCTTGTAAAATGTAGATGTAACAACCAAGTCAAAAGTTGTTCTGATTGATGCTGGCTTTATATGATACTGAATCACTTCTAACATGCAAGTTCGAAGCAAAATATCGAAACATATTAAAAGGATAACAAACTCACATTATCTTGTTACCTAAATGTAAGAACGGGTAAACTCTTATTAAATTCTAATTGGATTACACCCATAACTTGACTAAGGTAGCAAATTCTATTGGTTTGAAATGAAATACACAAATCATAAATTTAGCATCAAGTAACAACAGTTTATATGAAACAAAATAATGATTCATTACATAAAATATTGCAGTTTACAATGACAGTGCAACAAAGATTCAAGGAATAGAATTACTATTACCTAACTAATTTGCAATAAAATGTGCTTAAAAGTTAATGTTATTTTGAAAGTATATAAAATCTTAACAAATATATAATTTTTTTACTGCATGTCTGGCCGATAAATAAGAAATTTTAATTAACATTGACAAGGTTTCTCCCTTCATTATCCAATAATTGTACAAATGGTTGAAACATAGAGAGCCCTACAACCTATGTGTTTAGATAGCGTAGTTTTTAGTTTTGACCATTTAAGTTGTTAACTGCTCAGTTTAAATGTATGATTTTGCTTGCTTTTATAACTACCATGGCAATATATTAACAAAAGGCCAATGAATAAAGGTTATGTTGATGCCTCAAATATAATGACAATGTCATGCTATAATATTTCATCTTAATATGTCAGGGCTTAGAAGCATCCATCTAAAATAAAATCTAAAATAATTTCAATAGGACAGCAATTTCTTTACATTTTACAAAAATATCGAACTGAAATTTTGTCATAAATATTTGTTACATGTTTCTGCTAGATACCCTATAACAAAAACCATACTTATTTAAGCTGGACTGAATGAAAATTCAGCATTTTGAAGTCCTGAAAGTTTACTTTATAAACAATGTTATTAAACATAATAAATGCTGCAGAAAATATTCCATGGTTGTGAGTCCCATATGATAAGGTCCGTGGTAAAACCTAAAGAAACTTAACTCTCTAGTAAGTTATTGATTAAAGTATAAAGAAAATTTCAGCCTTATTATGGGTTTCAAATCTAATATCAAATAAAGAATTTATTATCTGATATTATAGGGGTAATTGCGATGTTAATTGGTTAAAATGTAATATTAATTATTAAATTAAAATGGTATATAAGGCCAAAACTATTTTGTATATTACAATTTCAATATTCTCTTCCCTCTTTGTGTCATCTTGTTTTGAGTGCTAAAAATCTCAAAACCAAAGGCAATAGTGCGTCACATTACTCAGAACCTAGCAAAAAGAATAGAAAAGATACTAACAATATGTTTTACCAGATTAAATTGTTAAAATAGATTAACTGAATAATCCTTGCACTAACGTACTTATCAGATCTTTATTTCAAAACATGTATAATTATTTTGCAAATTTTATAAACTCATATATATTTTTTATAAATTGTCATGTATGTACCTACAATTAATTGACTGGCGAAACATTAATTTGCGGAAAAAACCCAACTCAATCGGTAACAGGTGATTAAAATTTCATTCGGAAAACACACACCAAACGCTTTGTTCAAATATAAAATGTCATGTACATTTATCAAGTAAATGTTTAAAAATAGATGAAACTTGATACTGAATGTTAATTTCTCCCAGCTTGCCATGATTTCTTCTCCCAGTTGATAACTATATTGGTAACCATGGAAACTAGAGGCATGTTTAGGTAGTATCTATTCTGATCATACGTAGTTTGTAGTTATCGGCAAGTACACACGCGGCCTCGTTGCTACCGCCACAATAATGTGACGAGGAGAATACTGTCAGTAACTTGCCCTGTTGTTGTACCTGGTCATATAATTAAATCAGAACATTAATATTCTAATAATATATAGTTCACCTTACCATTCTAGTAAAATAAACTTAAGATTACCTTACTACGCTAAATTTCCTCTATGGAAATAACCTTCTTTGAATTTTGAACAGTCTTATTTCATTTGTGAGGGAATTCCATAACAAACAAAACTACAAATATTGAAGAGCAGGATTAAGCCTGGTGTGACAACTCAGCAGTCAGCATTTTGACTGGATTTTATTGTGTTTGTTTAAACAAATCAGTAAATATGGCAACAATTCCAAAGGTCACCCTTGATACTGAGGGACAACAGTTTACTGTTCCACAAACACTTATTAAATAACTGTTTTATTGCCTAAAGCTCTGTAACTTAACTACAACATAATTATATTGTAACGACATACTTATAACAAATATACAACTATTCATAACTGAATCCTACAGACGATATACAAGCTGAGCAAAGTTTGAAGACCAAAGAGGCAGTTGGCATTGACAGAAATACCCGATGACGTCGACAGGTGTGTAAAAGTTAAAAGATGTTGACCCGTCAACCTTTCATTTTCATCATTGTGTATGTTAAGGATTTCAGCGGCTCAATTAAACAGTTGTAAATACGGGAAAAGTTTTTATAGAAGGCATGAGGTAATAAAACGCGTCAAATTATCTTTATCTGAGAAACCAAATATCTTGCAAGGGGAGAACATGATGTTTTTACACTTAGTTGTAATTTTTTCAATCAACTGATTAAACAGTATTTATTAAGCTCCTAAAAGCAAAAAAGGTAAAGAAAATGATTAACACCCGGTACTCAGTTTGTATATGAGGGACATTAGATTAACGGTAGCAGGCCATTACAATTGAATAAGCTTAGTTTATCATAAACCATGTTTGTCTCCTTTTTAAAACAAATACAAAGAAAATTAGTTCGTTAAATGCAAGTGAATTTATAGTATTCATAGAAATCGTACACATAAAAATCAACATGTAATATTTACCTGGAAGCCAGCTTCCTGCACTTCATGAGCCCTAATAACATGTGTCAGGCCATTTCTATCTAAGGAGCCAAACAAAGCGTCACAGTTGAAGAAATGGGCAGTCACTCGTCTAGTATTTGCTATAAAGCCTTTGTTTCTGGAGTTAATACATCCAGACTATAACAATGAGTAGAACAAATTTCTAAAAGCAGTTTTTAAAATTTTTAAACAAAAAATTTGTCTTTACTTTTATTAGGGATAATAATTTAACCATTTTATCCTTTATTTACCAAATCTATTAATTTTTTTCATTAGTTTAATGTGAGGTCACCCAATATTAAAAGTTACAAGCAAAAATTTTAAAATTTAAATTTGGTAGAAAGCACCTTCTTCTCGGGCAAAAATCGGGCTTGAGAGGAGACAGCTTTTTAGCTTATGAATTTAATTCACTGTCTCATGACATGTTTTAAATTTTCGTAGCAAAAAAAGGAGTCTGTGTAATGAAGGGGGTTTTTTAAATTTAACTGGTAGAGAAAACCAAAGTTCCCCTTTCTTTATACATTTTCAGGTAGCAGGCGTGAACTGAGTAGAACCTTTAACCTTCTACAAGCCAGCTATGTAGATTATAGAATTTAATGTAACTGTCTCACTGACATGATCTTAATTTATATGCATGATGCACGAGAGCTACTGTGTAAAAATTGGAAAAGGGTTGATTTCTCGGCGGCAATGGTAACAACAAAATTACAGAATCTGTTTTATTTAGTCTATTCATGAGAGATAATGTAAACATGCAACATTTCTCATGTTTCTTACTCAGTAACACTAATCATTTGTTTGTAAGTGTACAATTAAAATTGCTTTAATTTTTGTGTCTATACCTGACCTGGTCACTCCACATTATATCCAACGCCAGAGGACTCTCACCTTCAGAGTTCTTCAATGGATTTGGCACGTTGTTTATGGCATCTATAAATGTATAATATATACCATGTATTGTACTTTTTTTACAGAATATACTATTTATCCAAACATCAAACCATAATTTTATGTTAAAATTGAACAAAGTAAATGTCATAGACTAATTTGTGTTTACTGAAAAAGAATAACCACAGGCTCCCTGCAAGCTTTATCTACCACATAATCACACAAAACTGAATGTGGAACCGCTAAGCTCCTTTAAGGTCAATTTGATATTTGATACAGTTTTGAAATTAATAGAAATTGTCAATAATCAGCCTAAAATTCAAAGGACAAGCGCGTTATAACAATATATACAATTTGAGTAAATTATTAAGTAGATTTTTACTAAATTTGTTCTATTTTTAGTCGGTTTCTCAATAAAGAAAACTAAAAAATCAACACTATTGTTGATTTTTCAAAAATAATTTCAAGTGGTAAGATATACAATAAATGAGTATTTTTAAAGATCAACTCTACACTTTTTCTTGTTCCACAAGAAACTTGCTTACCCTGCCTGAGGAGTTACCTTTCTAAGAATTGTTTGAAAGTTATCTTTTCAATTTAATTGGAGAGCCATATTTTTCAGCGACCCTGGTACAGATCTTCAAGATCGTGTTTCATGCTGTTGCCCTTGACCTTTCAGAGAAGTATTTTTAAAGTTTTTTCTGTAAACTTGTAAAGTTAACTCATAATCCCCAATGCTATTTTGACCCAAGATCCATTAGATGACTTTTCATGTAAAATAGCTAATCTCTAGCTATTCGGAATCAGAAGAGACAATTTTTTAAGTTTATATTTCATAAGGAAAGCTTATGGTATCTGTGGCAGCGCCAATATTCCCACCAGGGACATAATTTATCACTCTTACAGCAGGTCTGTCTGATGAAGTTACTTGCCACATATCTAACCTGTAGTCTTGTTGTTGTTATTTACAAGACAATTTTTAATAAAGTTTCCTTTTAAAAGGAAAGGCTTGCAAAGTTGTGCCTTCATCCCAACCCTTTAAAATTGTTTTTTTTTTTTGGTTTCAATTTATTATCACAATTTTTTGAATAACGGTATTTGTATATCATAAAGGAATTATTAATTTTTTTTTTTTTTTTTTTTAAACGAATATTTTTTGTCAAAACGATTTGAAATCTATTCTCTATTGTTTAAAACTAATAAAGAAAATAATCAATCTTAAAAATACGAACGTGGAGATCAATCTATCATACTGAAAGGAAACAAGTGTGCACATTTCATTTCCACTTTTTTCGCAGAGAAATCATTTGTTTTGGCAGTTTATAGCAGCTTTATAGACAAGTAAATGCGCTTAAATACTTCGTTACGTGGTACCAATTAATAAGCATGTATCAACTATGTTATACGATCACAGATACGATGCGCTATCGTGGTAAGGTTAATGATATGCAGGGGCTATTTTTAGATAACCTCACCAAGACGTTGAATTGCGTTCAGTAGATCTAAATATAACTCGATCATGCACTAATATTCTGTGTGATTTGGAGACGGAATACTACTACAGTCAACATTCTCTATTGTATAAAACTAATACAGACAAAAAACAATTACAAAAGAAACTAACTTTTGCGTCTTGAAAAAGAATTGAAACGGAACAATTTCGTTTATAATTTATTACGGTTTAAACCAAGAAAAAATCAAGTAAAAATAGAAATCCTATTTATATAAACAAACTGGGATTACCGAAGTAACTAAATAGCTTAGATTTCCGTTATATTACTTCGTTTGATTCCGCAGTATGACGGAATCGCCCGAATTGTCACGATTGCAATAGGAACTACATCGGCTATTATTATTAATCCGAAGAGTGACGGAAAAGGCCGAAAAGTTGCGATTGGCACGATTGCAGCTGGTTTCCCGTTCAATCATGCACTTTCAAATGTAAGCAGAAAACCACCTAACCGGAACAAGTTTTCCAAAACAGATGGCTTGCAGCTGTGGCTGCAAGCCAAAAATGTCCGTTTTAAACTAAGGCACATGCGACATTGATATAAAATGAATAACATTGAATGGACAATAGATAGCCAGGTCAATTGGATGGAAAGCAAGCATTGATAGGGAAAGAAACTTCAATTAATACTAAAATACACACATTATTGGTCATTTGATAAAACTGTATCTGAATAAAAAATAGAAGTCTCTAAAATTTATTTCCTTTTTCTGCGTTTAGATAAGAACAACAACAATTATTCATTCAAATGCAATATAAATAGAGGTTAAGAACTACGATACAAATACAAAAAAAATGATGAAGCACTGATGAAGGCATATAGCCGAAACGTATGCAAAAATAATTACTGAATGTTCGTGTTTTGTGTGGCTTGTTTGTTAATTTTACAATACAAATACAAAAATATATAGACAATTTTTAACATTAATAACTGTCATAAGATAACACAGCAAACATTATGGCATTAGTTGCAAATAAGCAAATAAAAAACTAATTCTTTTGGATACTATATACCTGTATTTCTAAACTTTTTGTTTGGTTTAATTAGATCATATATTTGGACGGGAATCTCTTATATCGGTGGTTCCATGTCACTATCAGTAGTGTTGTTATCTGTTTCTAATCTGTAATTATATCATAGACATGATCCATTCAAAAAGTTTATAGACAAATCCAAAAAGTGTGGGTACTTAGCATTATAACTGACTGCGTTAAACAACAGGTGCACCTCAGTGCAAAAGTAAATTCAAAGAGTACTGTAGACACTAACTAAATATCTTTCTCTGTATCTGTAGGACAAGGCTGTCCCTAAAATCCAGTGTCATGTCAATCTACTGACACTAGGTCAAATATTTTTTGAACACGTATACCCTAACATTGCATTGCTTTGTCAGTCTATTAACATTCAGCAGAACGGTATGACAGATGAGCAGACTTAGGGAATTCTCAATTACTCCCCACGTACCTCATAGTGGTTTGGGCAATCAAATGACATTCAATTTTGACATCTTGATTTTTCCAAATATTGAGCTCTAGAATTCCAAATCTCTTTTTAATATCCTGCATAATGGACAGGATTTTAAAATTAAAAGCCCGACATCATATAAGAAATTCACGAGCGAGAGGACTTACTTAAATATATAAATCTATTTCATTTACAAGTTTGTGTAAGACTAAATGAACCAGCAGGGAAGGGACTAATTTGACCTCTGAGGGGCATGAGGCAATTCATGAAGAGGCCAAACAACTGCAATTCAACATGCCAAATATCTCAGCTAAGGACAGTGATTATTTGACACTTTTTTAGATTATGAAAAGAAAAGATGAATAATTGTCTTTATATAATTATTATAATGTTTATATTTCGAGCTTTCATCTTAAATGATTCACAATTAAGCCTATACTTCAAATATTATATAATCCTATTTGCTTAAAGTATTTTACTTGTTTATTTTGAATAACAATATTAAATTTCACTGATAACACAATGATGTTTTACATTTCATTTCGTCGTCCTAGCTTCTGCAAAATTTGCACACTTGCCAAAATTAAGTAAATATAGATGTACCCAAAGCTGATTTAAAAGGGTCATTTCATAACTCAACATTGCCGCATTCTTAATACAAGGGCATAATAATATAACATTTTGATTAGCTTAAAATTTATTTGTCACAGTTTTATTTGATAAGTATAGAATAGACTAACGATTTTCCCCAAAACTAAAAATAGACATTGAAAACATTGTTATCTGGGCATGACATAATCTAAAATACTGATATGATAACAACCAGGGTGTTTATTTATCATACAAGACAGTTTTATTTTTGTCAGCCAATTAAATATATGAAAGACATTTTCTACAAAACTACTTAAAAAGTAAGTCAATTTTATTTTTGATATGTTTCATGTTTTCTTTGTTTGTTTGCTGGCTTCTTTTTGTTTAAAGGATTCATGATATATTTCAGAAATATACAGTTAAAAATTAAAGTAAAATAGTAACCGTATCTCATATATGTTTTAACTGCCTTTACCCTACTGCAAAATTTTTTTCATTACCTATGTGGAATCTAATGCCTCGTGAAAAATTTTAACAATGAAACTAACCATGCTGGAGTAAGACTTATTAGCCTACACCACCAGTACAGAGTGAAACCAGCCTGTTGTTCTGTACAGTCTGACCAGGCTTTATGCTAAAGGATTATTACTTAACATTTTCACCTGCATCTCGTTCAATCTGATTTAAACAGAATCATAAAAAAGATAAATAATCTTTTTTATGATCTAGAACTGCTTCCTGGTTCATGTAAATTTACATGAAAATTAAAAACAAATTAAAACTTAGATATTGTGAAGGGAACAAAGAAAGTAATTTACACATTGCAAACGGCAATTCAAATGGAAATTACAAAATCGGAGGTCAAAATATACAAAACTGCTTAAGTAACAGCAGTAAAAAATGGTATTATACTGTTAAATCCAGTTTTATTTGCATGCAACAAGTAAATTAAATTACTAAATTTGAATATATTGTTAAAATTTTCTTTCAAAATTTTTCATTTTTTTCAGTTTCATTTCTTATAATATTTTTAATCATGTGGAGGCATGGCCTGCAGGTTGTGAAAATCAAAGAGCATAAGCATTCTGATGAGATTACTGCCATCTACTTGCATCTATTATAGTAGCACAAGCAAAACATTGAGAAAATTGAACAAATATAACCCTACATAATTCAATCTTAAGCTGGAGGAAACCTTGAAGAAGTAATATTTGAAGTTAAAAGAAACAATGTAAAAAATACGTTTATGATGTATAAATACTTCATCATTGTATTTAAAAATGTAATGTATTTTGAGGTTTAACCGTTTGTGATATATGTAATTTTGAGACAGGCCATTTATATACCTTATTGTTCCATTCAGGTTTAATTATTGTTCCAAATCAATGTTTTGCAAACCAATATTTAATTTAACTTCCCCGATTTAAATGATTGAATTTTTTTCTTTTTAATTACTTCTTTTCAAAATTATGAAGAAATTAATAATAGTGATTTGCAATTGCCTATTTCAGGTTTTTTAACAGATATAACCATGTTATCAGCTAAGAGAGATACCTATCACAATGTATGGAGTCAGTACCTGTTGAACTTGGATTGATCATGAAAGAATTCAAGAAAGAAATTAATTCCATATACAAAACTCTCTAAAGGTAATAACTTATCAACTAAATGTCTCTTGAAAAGTGAATAAATTTGAAGAAATAAATTGCAGGCAGTAAAAAGTTGAAGGGATAGGATGTTAAATTGTACCCAATGATCTGGATTGTTCTCCATGATAAATCATGCTGTTATTTGCTGTGACAGCTTGTTAATTACAGAAATGACCAAATTGGTTTTCAAAATGGTGCGTCAAAAAGCACATGCAGGGTTATACGTTCTTGAATTAATGCAAAAGGGTACAGATTCTGAAACTTATAAAAATATTGAGTACGCATTAGTAAAAAGAAAACAGAAACATTAATCTGTCAAGTAAGCAGTACATGACCAAACCAATATGAACACATTTTTACAAATTATAAAAGGTAGTTTTCTTTTCCAAGATGACATATGTTAAAAAATCACAAGGCCATCGATTCCCACTTTTTTTGAGAATTTGATAGGATGGTTTAGCTTCGTCTTTAGATATATCTGACCAGGGGGTGGATTTTTGTCCGAGCTTTCTATAAGTATCCAACAAGATGATGAATTTTTGATTGGTATGGAAGGGAAGGAATAGAAAATTTGGTTGGCCCAATAAAGAGAATATATACCAAAGTATTGTCGCTTCCCCTTTTCATGTTGTTGCAGTTGGCAAAAAGGGCAACCAAAAAACGAAAAGTTTGCAGTGGAGAATCTCTTTCACTTTGGCAAGAGATATATCTAGTGAAGGGGCTTTAAATAACACTCAAACAAAGGTGCTTGTGATGATTTGAAGCTTATAGCCACGTACGTTTTGCAACCACTGGTTAACAGAACATTACTTCATATGTAGTAAAGGAGATTGTTGTGCAATGGTTGGCTTGAAAGGATGATCAAACAGCCTTTTATGAGGAAAATCTAATCTTAATACTGACAAGATGCACTTAAACACTTAAAAAACAGCTGTAGAAAAAGAAACCTTCCTAGTTACATGATACCACAAAAGGAATCTGATACAAAAAATAAAATTACAAGGGCAGAGAAAGAGTTACTTGTATTTCTCCAAAGTGAATGCCTTTTAAAAATGGTGAAAGATTCTTCATATAATTTATTATAGGAAAAATAGAGAAAATAAGCTAACTTTCCGTAAAGGCTTATTTAATTGACATATGTGATTACATTTGCCTTTTCCTGTAACACAAAGCAGAAGACCCTTGCAGGTTTTAAACACTGAATTGTATTCAAGCAAGTCATTTAGGCATGTATACCTATTCATGGTAGTTTTTTTATTTTGGTTTCCTTTTACCTTAAACACGACAAAAAAGTACCAATAATTAAAGAAACAAATAAAAGAAAAGCACAAACAATGAAAGACAAGAGAAAAAAACACAACACTAGAAGCTTAAGACACAACACCAAGAGGCATAAGACACAAGAGGCTTAAGACACATCACCAAGAAGCATAAGACACAACACAAATAGGCTTAAGACACAACAACAAGAGGCTTAAGACACAGCACCAAGAGACTTTAGAAACAACACCAAGAGGGTTAAGGTACAACGCAAAGATGCTTAAGACGCAACACCATAAAGCTTAAGACCAAACACCATGAATATTAAGACACAAGATTATGAAGCTTAAGACACAACTCCAAGAGACTTAAGACACAACACCAATAAGCATAAGACACAACACCAATAGGCTTAAGACACAACAACAAGAAGCTTAAGACACAACACCAAGAGACATAAGAAACAACACCAAGATGCTTAAGGTACAACACAAAGATGCTTAAGACGAAACATCATAAAGCTTAAGACCAAACACCATGTAGATTAAGACACAAGATTATGAAGCTTAAGACACAACTCCAAGAGACTTAAGACAAAACACCAATTAGCATAAGATACAACACCAATAGGCTTAAGACACAACAACAATAAGCTTAAGACACAACACCAAGAGACTTAAGACACAACACCAAGAGGGTTAAGGTACAACGCAAAGTTTGTTAAGACGCAACACAATAAAGCTTGAGACCAAACACCATGAAGATTAAGAGACAAGATTATGAAGCTTAAGACACAACTTCAAGAGACTTAAGACACAACACCAAAAGACATAAGACACAACACCAATAGGCTTAAGACACAACAACAAGAGGCTTAAGACACAACACCAAGAGACTTTAAGAAACAAAAAAAGTCTTAAGGTAAAACGCCAACTTAAGACGAAACACCAAAATTTTTAGGCCAAAACACAAGGAAATTAAACCCAATATCATGTTTAAGTGGAAAAAACACGAGGGCTTAAGATAAGAACCACATATGCTAAAGACACAATACCAAGAAGCTTTAGAACAAACACCAAGAAGCTGAAGACCACAACCCAACATTCTTAACACAAAACTACTATTTAAGCTTAAAGTCACAAGAAGATTAAGGACCCCAAACGGGCCAATATGCTTAAGGACACGAGCAACAAGGATGTGTAGCGAAATTTAAAAGATTTCTGAGCATAAGGGATGAGGGGTTGAGCTACGTTTTAGGATTTTAGAATTAAGGTCTTTTGATTGGAATTTTTTGTCTATTTTAAGATTCAGAATTTCCAACCAAATTTCCATATTTTGTTTTTTTAGATAGCAACAGCAAATATTTAAGGCTTTTTGTAAAATTGTGTATACATTTAAACCAAACATGTACTGTCATTTAAATTAATGCGGCACTTTTTAATTAAATTAAAATTAAAGTTCTGCTCCAGTAAGGAATATACTATTTTAAGGAAACTGGAATCCCACTTAGTTTTATATTAAGAACTTTTTTTACCCTGCATTCTTTTTTTAGACTGACACGTATAGACGTGTTTGCTAGTCAATAAACAACATTCGTGTATTGTAGTAGATCAAAATAACTTTTGTTTAGTTTAGCGTAAAGAGACAAGCGCCTTGGTTAAACATTTCACTATCAGATATCATAAAAAATTTGTATTTTATCATCAGTCATTTTATTTAAATAAGTTGGAAAGATCACTTGCAAAATATTTACTTTGGTCTGCATAACTCATTAAGTATGTTGGGTCTGAAAACAATTAATAGGAGAGAAAATACAAAGTTGGTTTTCACGCCATAAGACGGTAGTTACAGAATGTGGATGCATACAGTTTACTGAAAACTCTACGCTTTAAATTCAAGACATGAAAAATAATTCTTTAGGCCTAAATTTTCTCTCAGATGTTTATTTGGAGAATGTCTCTAGTTTAGAAAATGAAAATAATCAAATAAGTTACGTATTCATCGCAGTAGACGTTTTCCCTCGCCATTTATGGGTTGTTCTGTTGAAAAACAAACAGCACGACTCCATAATAGATGGCTTTATAGAAATACTGCAACAAACAAAACCCAAAAAGAAGAAGAACGATCCAGGACTGAAATAAAAAAAAACAAGAGGTAAAGACATTTTTTCGAAAAAACAAGGGAAATCCACACTGCGTCACTCGAAATGGGTCTCTCAACTATCCCCAATAATTAATTTTACTTTAAAGGTTTGGGGGCATATATTTACGCTAAACGCACCCTTCTTTAGTTTGTATTTATCCAATTAGTAATGAAAACGATCGGTCACTTTCTTCTTTTGGGGGGTAAAGAAAAAATGTTATTACTGCAAATAATGAAGCCATTATATGAAATCACCACAAAAATGAAGAACACAAAATGAATTATTATACAACTGTAAGATACAGTATAAACCACACACTTTCAACCAACAATATTAACTTCACAAAATGTTATCAGCATCAGAAAACAACTAAAACTAATACACCAGATATTTACAGATATCTTCAAAGGCAAAATATCAACTATGATAATCTTGACAAGACAAAATCGCTCATTACAACTTAACCAATATCAACCAAATGTATCTTACCCAACAACCAAATAAAATGCAACAACCAAAACAACTTATTACAACCAATGAACTCTGAAAATCAGATTACGACAATTAAATTCAACTAACGTAAACAAATCAACAAATGTCCCTTCAAAACAACATTATTCTCTTCTCTAAAAAATAATCGCTACACACCACAAGTGCGTCTTCATTATCTGATGTAAATTTCTTACAAAACTCGCATGTAGGCTAGCTTAACGATTTTTACATTTACATGTTGAAACAGTTTATACGCACATCAACAGATTTAAAAATATCTTTTCATTGAAATATGATATTTCACTACACCTCAGTGTATCGCTGTAAAAGGATATTCACTCGTTGTAAATATATATAAATTACAGCATAAACTGTATGATTAAACTTGTCGCTATGACGTTGATAAAAATCTAGCCGGTAGCTTTTACTTCAGGGAACTATAAAAAGGTGCAGAAAAGTCCAATGGTCTTTTCAAGGTTACTGGGGGAGTATTGAAGTTGTCGCAAAAGAAATGGTGTAGTGGTAGTCTCTTGAAATCGTTGGGATATCCCAGAATTTGCAGTGATATTTCAAGAAAGTTATTTTTATATTTGATAATCGCAGTATTCTGTCATCCTCTTCATTTCACGCTGAGAACATCATTAAAAATGACTTACCAGTGTCACATATGTGACAAAAATTCATCTGGGAATAGTACTTGGAAAAAAACATTTCAATGTGACATAATTATGCATCATAAGAACCATTAATTAAATTTTGTAGATGGTAACCTCCTGTGAATTATGTAAAATATGAATAAGAATAAAGAGTGAATTTACAATGAAAGACAAAAAAAGAAAAAAAAAGCCAGATGATCACAAAGGTTCTCTTCCGAGTACTTGGAGCTTAAAAGGAACATCATTTACCAGGTTTCCACCACATTTGCTGAATCATCAAAGAATATATAGAGGATATTTGTTTGTTTGTGTGTAAGATGAAATTTTATTTCATCGAGTGAGCTTTAAAAACAGTATTCTCACGAGATCTGTAAAATTACATCTTACATCACAAACAGACAATTTTCTTTTTATTTATATGCTTAAAAACAAGTTAAAAACGAAATTTCCAATAATTTTAACGTTTTCCCC
>NW_026858481.1:0-21053 GCF_026571515.1 Ruditapes philippinarum | reverse complement strand
TCACAGATATCTGCAAAGTCACATGACTGACACTTCCAAGCTTCCTCGATTTCCACTCCTTTCACTTCCTCCGACCTCTCTAAAACTCCAGATAACTCTTAAATAATTTCTCTAATTCTTCATCATCATAATCTACACTATTCATTCCAAGAGATTCTTTACTTCCCTGATGTTCGTACTCTATCCCGATTTCTTTAATACAAGTAATGCATTGTATTCTAATGAACAAAATATCCAACAATTGATTAAGAGTCGTGCCTGTTAAGCATTTATCATCAATAGTTGCTTGGATATCACTACCAAATGTTCTATTCATATCTAGTTTTAAATGTTTCGCAATTACTTCCTTAGTTAGTTTACCTTTGACCAGGTCATCAAACAATTTCTTGTACAGCATTACCTGTAACCTATTTTGAGCTTGCTGCGCCTTCGATGGCATATTCTTATATTTACGAGTCTTAAACTCCCACAGATCCAATTGAAATGATGTCGGATCAAATCTCAGTTCATCGATGAGACCAACAATAAACACGTCTTCATCAAACGGTGCTCCAAATATGGGAATCTCTCTAGCAACAGTCTGACCATTAAGTAAGGAGATCAGGGAGGATAGAAGATTCAATACTTTGATTGCCCAAATATCTTCATTGGATGTGACCTTTACTTGAACCACATCATGAACTGCCAGCTCTGTAATAACAAAGTATATAAAACATACATAAATCTTCTAAAGTTACAGACTGAATGATAACAACATAAATTATGCTATAGTATATCATATGAAATTGAAAATCAGATATAATGCAGTGTTCCCATTCACGCACAAATGTACGTGAATCACGCATAATTTACAAAAATCACGCATGAAATTACAGCTAGGTGCGTGCATGCACGTATAAAAAATAAAGTAAAACTGCCAAAAAATTATCCGTAAATTCGAAGCACAAATCAATAATCTACTCATAAATCTCTGAAATTGTTTACAAGACCGTAATTTAATCCCATCAGTCATAACTGAGGTCATAACTCGGGTTTCCCAGCTGTTCTATTTTTAGCTCATGGACTGGTTTATAATTATTAACGACGCTTCGCGACGCTCTATATTAAAAGCAGTAACAAGTCTACATCCGGGTGATACAAATAAGCCGTCTGAAATATTAAATAATCGCAGGAAAAGTTATTGAAAATGCAATGCAATTTAAATGAATGGTTCCATAAAAGCGATTCCAGCGAAAAATCGCCGAACCTTACTCAATCCTCTAGCGCAAATCAAGAACCAGGCCCTAGTGAAAATAGTGATGAACCCCCCAAAAAGAAACATTGCAAAACGATTTCAGAACTCCTGGTTGTCCGAATTTTCATGGCTTAGATTTGACAAAGACAATGTTTCGTTTAACATGCGAGACATGTGAAAAAAACACTAAAAAGTGTCTGAAATCGGTGTTTACAATTGGGACTAATAATTTCAAGCGGTCAGCATTAGTTAGACACCAGAAATGCGACGATCACAATGTGTCATGCAACGCCAAAAAGCAAAAACCTTACATGACTGCTGCTGTAAAAATAGTTCAGAAAAAATATGAACCAATCTTAGAGGCACAGCTCAGGACCGCATTGTATATGGCTAAAGAAAATATTGCCAACAGAAAGTTTCTGAGTTTGATTGATTTGCAGGTAGATTTTTTTTGCTCAAAATAACATGCTGATAGATTTCAAATCCCTACAAAAGCTAAAAAAAATCACAGAAATTTTTTAAAAAAAACTTAAAAAAATATTGTTAAAACTTTTTGTTAAAACTTTAATCAGTGATCATTTGTTTTTAAATAACTTTTTAGAAAAAAAATCTTCGCATGCTAAAAATACATGAAAAAAAATCACTAAGCATTGAAATCTAATTATCTCTATTCTATAAAATATATAAAAAAATCCACTATTAGGCAACTGTACACCATATCATTACTATTTTAAAATGTATTTTTAATTTTCACTGCAGATATCCAATGCACACATCTTCTATAATTCATCTGTAAAAGAAACCACTGATCCTGATCTTGGTAACAGAAAACCTTCAGGAATTTTAAGGAACCACCAAGCAGTCATGCATATGCAACAGTACCTGGCTGATGTCCTACAGGAAATGGCTCTTATCCGGATTAAAAACAGCCCATATATTGGCATTATGGTGGACGAATCTTTAGACATAACGACCACAAAAAAACTTGTAATGTTTGCAAAAATCATTCATAATGGTGAACTTAAGTTAGAGTTTTGTGCAAATGTTGACATTGTTGATGGCAAAGCAGAAACTGTATATAAGGAAATTATAAACTGGCTTGGTTCTGTAGGTGTAAATGTTGACAAAGTATCAGGGTTTGGAAGTGATGGTGCTTCAGTAATGACAGGGAGGAAAGCTGGGGTTGGTGTAAAATTAAAAGCTGACAACCCCAGAATAATTCACATTTGGTGTGCTGCACATAGACTAGCCCTTACTGGGCAGCTAAAAGAGTCCCTTATCTGCAGAATGTACAAGAAACTCTTGTTAATATTTACAATTTTTATGAGTTTTCAGCACCCAGGTACAACAAAATTAGAGAATTAAAAAAAATAATGGGTGACCAAGTGAAAAGGTTTAAGAAGCCTACTCAGGTTAGGTGGTTATCACTACAGAATTCCATTGAAGCTGTACATTCAAGTTGGTCAGCTTTGGTGTTAGGGTTAGAACATGAGTGTGCAACCAGCCCCCAATCTGAGGGAGGTAACAAAAGTAAGGGTATTCATAGGAAAATCAAAACTTTCCATTTCATTTCAACCATATGCCTTCTTAAAGATATTCTAAGTTGGATTTGCAGGCTGTCAAAGTTTTTTCAGAAAGATAATATTGACATACATCAGGTTGATAGTATGATCTCTGCTACAAAAGCTACTATTTCTGCACTTAGTGGTTCTACTGAATCTCCCTCAGTTCAGGAGCTGATTGACAGCATAGATGATACTGATACTTACCAAGGCATTACTTTGTCTTGTTCTTTGAGGGATAGATTAACATTGGCCAATTTGAGGAGAACATTTGTGGGTCATCTTTTGGCAGAATTTGAGAGTAGATTTCCCCCTGATGATATGAAAATCCTCAGAGATCTAAATACTATTCTCAACCCAGCATTGCTTCCTAGTGACCATGAGGGCATTATCACCCATGGGGAGGTAGAACTTGACAGGGTCCTTGATTTCTATGGGAATCTTCTCAACAGAGAAGAATTAAAACATTCTTTTGTTCAGTTTAAGTACCTCTTGAATGTCAATAGGCAGTTATCATTGCAGGAAATATGCAAAGATATTATAAATAAACAATCTGAAACATTCCCAGGGTTTGCCAATATGGCTAGTATCTTGCTGACAATCCCTCTAACTTCTGTCCCTTGTGAAAGGGGATTCTCATCACAAAACAGACACATTTCAAGGTACTGTAGTAGGAGGACTGTTAAAAATGTACAAAATAGAATGATGATACACTTTTCTGCCAATCAGCAAGATTTTGATTCTAATGAAGTTATTCAGAAAGCTGTGGAAAAGATGTCTCAATAAAAATACTGATATGTGTTTAACTGACTTGCTTGTCTTTATAGTTTGTACCCCCTAAATATTCTGTGTACCCCCAAAAATATGACCTAGGGGGTACATGTACCCTCAAATTTAAATTCTAGTGGGAACACTGTAATGCCTTAATACGAGTATTAATTGGTATCACAATGTTGATATCTGCCAGGCTTCGCGAAACTGCTGAAAAATTTGTCTGACATTCGGTCAGACAAACATTCAATTCTTGTCTGACCGAAAGAACTTTTGTCTGACCGAATTTTTTCCCCAAATATATGTATATGGTAATACCTTGGTGTTTTTTTTAAAGACATAACAACTTTTAAAGATTTGCAACACAATTTAATTCCCTTAAATAAAACATTAGTTTATCCTGATTGATGGACTCACAGGCGCTAGTCACATATATTCAAATATTTTACATAACCAGTCTATATATGTATATAAAGATATATAGCCCATATAAAACTTAAAAAAGTTTGTTTCAAGCACATGTGGATGGACTCTGTTTGGAAATCAAAACATTCATGATCAAAGCGGCCATTTTTCCATTTACCCACAAATTTTCTCGGCGGGCGCCTGGACTCATATTCCTTTTGTTTCGCTTATTTTTCTTCATTGGATAGTTTACGATTTTTGCCGGGCGTAGCGCCAGCGTAATAATGTAGTAACACCGACATTTTGGTTATTGACAGTCGTATGTATGATCACACACTTATAATGAAACGGCGAATCAAAACTCGTTTTACATTTTTTTATTCAAGGGAGATAAACTCGGTCTTGATCAGTCTTGGATATATCCCGGTATTCGTACCGGACATAAGGTCCGGAACTCCGAAAAAAAATATCGGACCGGCCTGATTTTTGCCGGACATGTCCGACGGTCCGGCAACTTTCGCGAAGCCTGATCTGCACCTAAAATAGTGCAAATGCAAACAAGGGTTTTCCACATCTGGGATGTGTTACCTAGTTATTGACCCCAGATGACCCATACTGGAACTTGAGATAGAAATCACCTCAACAATCTTTAAGACCAACTTTCAGGATATTTAAACTGAAACATTAGCCTCTAGAGCATTAAAAAGATTTTTTTTTTTCGGTCATGTGACCTAGTTTTTCATATTGACAAATTTTAATACAATTGAGGTAAACATGACCACTGGATTGTTAACCAACTAAATGCTGACTGGTGGCAGATGACAGACATTCAACAATACCAAGACTAGCAAAGGTGAGCTAAATATGTGGACATTATATGTAAAAATCATTTTACATATTTCACAGCACTATTGACTAAATTGTTTGGTCAAGCAAAATAACAAAAAGTACAGCCTATTCAGGCAATATCTAAACATGCCTTTCTTACATTTTTTTATATTTAACTATGTACCAGGGGCAGTAAAAATGATTTATTTTGCCTAGGTTGTTCTGCAGCCTGTAGGCTGTAGGGACAAGTGATGTTTTTAAGAGAATGTATTTTATAAATATCATACAGAAAAGTAAATAATTGATTCAGATATAACAGACAAGTTAAAATCAGATTTTGCCAGTCCTTAGACTGCACCTGGCTAAACAACATTAACACTATAAATATTCAGGCATTTAAAGAAGGTATATATTTCCGTTTTGAACCTACAAGTGAAGTATCCAATGACTAAAATGAAATATTCAGGATATAACCCTTTTGTCTGGTGAAGACAACTGAATCTATCCATGCAACTACTGCAGAACAAGAGCAACACATATGTGCCTTGCCATAACAAAACCAACAAAGTGCCTTTGAGACCACAGGGCATTTTTTTGTCAAAATTGTAAAGGGGCCTGGGCCTGTTCATTTTGTGAAAAAAAAGCACGATATGTGACAGTCAAAATTGTGGGAAAAGAAACAAGAGGGCCATGATGGCCCTGAGGTCGCTCACCTGTATATAGGCCCCCCCCCCCGCAACGTTGCAGGGCCAATTTAACCCAAGGGCTTTTATTTGCACAAACTCGATAGACATCCATAATAAGATGTTTCACGCTGAACATCTAAGCTCTAGCTCATTGGGCTTTATTGAAAGAAGATTTTTTTAAAGTTTTTACTATACACATATAGTTAAAAACAATGACACCCCTGGGGCCGGGCCAGTTTTGACCCCAGGGCTTTTATTTGAACAAACTTTGTAGACACTTACTAGAAGATGTTTCATGCTTAATATCTAAACTCTAGCTATTTGGGTTTTTTCAAAGAAGATTTTTAAGTTTTTGCTATACACATATAAAGAAAATCAATGACCCCCGGGGCGGGGCCAATTTTGACCCCAGGTCTTTTATTTGAACAAACTTTGTAGACACTCACTAAAAGATGTTTCATGCTTAATATCTTAACTCTAGCTATTTGGGATTTTTCAAAGAAGATTTTTTAAGTTTTTGCTATACACATATAAGGAAAATCAATGACCCCCGGGGCGGTGCCAATTTTGACCCCAGGGCTTTTATTTGAACAAACTTGGTAGACACCTATTAGAACATGTTTGATGCTAAATATCTTAGCCATAGCTCTTTGAGTTCTTTAAAAGAAGATTTTTTAAGTTTTTACTATATGCATATAGGGAAGATCAATGATCCCCCGGGGCGGGGCCAATTTTGACCCCAGGGCTTTTATTTGAACAAACTTGGTAGACACTTATTAGAACATGTTTCATGCTAAATATCTTAGCTTTAACTCTTCTGGTTCTTTAAAAGAAGATTTTTTAAGTTTTTACTATATGCATATAGGGAAGATCAATGACCCCCTGGGGCGGGGCCTATTTTGACCCCAGGGCTTTTATTTGAACAAACTTGGTAGACACCTATTAGAACATGTTTGATGCTAAATATCTTAGCCATAGCTCTTTGAGTTCTTTAAAAGAAGATTTTTTAAGTTTTTACTATATGCATATAGGGAAAATCAATGACCCCCCGGGGCGGGACCAATTTTGACCCCAGGGCTTTTATTTGAACAAACTTGGTAGACACC
Organism: Ruditapes philippinarum; assembly: GCF_026571515.1. Taxonomy (NCBI): domain Eukaryota; kingdom Metazoa; phylum Mollusca; class Bivalvia; order Venerida; family Veneridae; genus Ruditapes; species Ruditapes philippinarum. Next base: position 14,461 of record NW_026858481.1, on the reverse strand, counting down.
CATTAGAACATGTTTCATGCTAAATATCTTAGCTCTATCTCTTTTGGTTCTTTAAAAGAAGATTTTTTAAGTTTTTACTAATTATGCATATAGGGAAAATCAATGACCCCCCGGGGCGGGGCCAATTTTGACCCCAGGGCTTTTATTTGAACAAACTTGGTAGACACTTATTAGAACATGTTTCATGCTAACTATCTTAGCTTTAACTCTTTTGGTTCTTTAAAAGAAGATTTTTTAAGTTTTTACTATATGCATATAGGGAAAATCAATGACCCCCTGGGGTGGGGCCAATTTTGACCCAAGGGCTTTTATTTGAACAAACTTGGTAGACACCTATTAGAACATGTTTGATGCTCAATATCTTAGCCATAGCTCTTTGAGTTCTTTAAAAGAAGATTTTTTAAGTTTTTACTATATGCATATGGGGAAAATCAATGACCCCCCCCCCCCCCGGGGCGGGGCCAATTTTGACCCCAGGGCTTTTATTTGAACAAACTTGGTAGACACCTATTAGAACATGTTTCATGCTAAATATCTTAGCTGTAGCTCTTTTGGTTCTTTAAAAGAAGATTTCTTAAGTTTTTACTATATGTATATAGGGAAAATCAATGACCCCCCGGGGCGGGGCCAATTTTGACCCCAGGACTTTTATTTGAACAAACTTGGTAGACACTTATTAGAACATGTTTCATGCAAAAATATCTTAGCTTTAACTCTTTTGGTTCTTTAAAAGAAGATTTTTTAAGTTTTTACTATATGCATATAGGGAAAATCAATGACCCCCCTGGGGCGGGGCCAATATTGACCCCAGGGCTTTTATTTGAACAAACTTGGTAGACACCTATTAGAACATGTTTGATGCTAAATATCTTAGCCATAGCTCTTTGAGTTCTTTAAAAGAAGATTTTTTAAGTTTTTACTATATGCATATAGGGAAAATTAATGACCCCCCGGGGCGGAGCCAATTTTGACCCCAGGGCTTTTATTTGAACAAACTTGGTAGACACCCATTAGAACATGTTTCATGCTAAATATCTTAGCTGTAGCTCTTTTGGTTCTTTAAAAGAAGATTTTTTAAGTTTTTACTATATGTATATAGGGAAAATCAATGACCCCCCCCCCCCCCCCCCGGGGCGGGGCCAATTTTGACCCCAGGGCTTTTATGTGAACAAACTTGGTAGACACTCACTAGAAGATGTTTCATGCCAAATATTTAAGCTCTAGCTCTTATGGTTTTTTAAAAGAAGATATTTAAAGTTTTTTCTTTCGGTTGCCATGGCAACCAGAGTTCTGCATGGAATTAAATTCTTTGAACAATTTTTAAAGGTGACCACCAAAGGAACATTCCTGTGAAGTTTGGATGAAATTGGCTTAGTGGTTTATGAGGAGATGTCATTTATAGTAAAAGTTTACGGACGGACGGACGGCCGACGGACGGACGCCGGACGAAAAGCGATCACAAAAGCTCACCCTGTCACTTTGTGACAGGTGAGCTAACAAGAGCTGTCCGTAAGACAGCGCGCTCGACTTTTTTATTGCTTGCCAATAAAAAAAGTTTTTGCAGTAAAAGGCAATACAAGAATCTCTGTATTTTTAAAGTGAACTAGTTGTTTGATACCCTTGAATATTACAGCAATGTTTATATGACATAATTTATGGTAAAGTGAACAAGTGGATAGGAATGAATTTTTTTAGATTTTTTAAGTTTTTTAGTGCTTGCCTATAATACAAAACATTGACAGTTAAGGGCCATAATTCAAATAAAATCTTTGACAGAATTACCTTCTCCTGGACATGTTTGGGAATCATGATTGTAAACAAGTATTCCAACTTTCAAATTAATATCTCAAACAGTTCAGTCAAAAAGTGGACTGGTACTAAAAACTTAACCAAGATTCTAAGTCGATAAAAGACCTTAATTTTTAAAACAAATCCTTGACAGAGTTACCTTCTCTTGCGTACAGATGGGGGTAATGATGTGAAATAGCATTAAAAGTTTCAAAGCAATATCTCAAAGGGTTAAGGCAATAAGTGGATTTTACCCATATTCAATGTATTTTCTAAGTCAAAAAGGGGCATAATTCTGTCAAAAACCTTGACAGAGTTATGTCCTCTTGTCTGTTGATGAAGGTCGTGATGGTAAACAAGTATGGTCAGTTTCAAAGCAATACCTCCAATGGTTTTGAAATAAAGTGAGGTGGTACAAAAAACTTAACCAAGCTCAATACACTTTCTAAGTCAAAAAAGGGCCATAATTCTGTCAAAAACCTTGACAGAGTTATGTACTCTTGTCTGTAGATGGAGGTTATGATGGTGAACAAGTATGGTAAGTTTCAAAGCCATACTTGTAATACTTCTGAAATAAAGTGGGGTGGTACGAAAAACTTAACCAAGGTGTGACGCCAACGCCGACGCCGACGCCGACGCCGGGGCGAGTAGGATAGCTCCCCTTTTCATAGAAAAGTCGAGCTAAAAATGACATATTACTTGGCATTTCACGACATTTTGAAACCGTAAACGCTTGATTATAATTTCTGACCTGTGCAAAATCTGCTTAAAGTTGGTACTTTATCCTGGTTAACAAGCACAAAAACCATTTTACTTAATTAAAGCTATCAGACTTCCCGAAATACGTCGGTCCGACGGACATGTCCGATAAATTTTGATCAGGTCCGACGATTTTTTATTCCGGATCAGTCCGAATGTCCGGCTTTTATCCAAGCAGCATGTATACAAAATGGCGTCGGTAAAGCTGCCAAACCTGGGAAAAACGAAAATCTTCGTCAGAGGAGCGCGCAGAACAGCAATAAAAGGATGAAAAGAATAGACCTGAGACAAAATTTAATGAAAAATGGAAGGAGGACCATGAATCGTTGGTGTATAACATGGAGGAGATGAAAATGCACTGTACAGAATGTGCCGATTTTTACGGCGAAAAAATTAAAAACAAAAGTGTCTCAGAAATACAAACACAAGTTTTTCTTTGATTTTGATCAATTTTATTTGGTCTGAAAGATTTCGTTTCGGTCCGACAGATTTTCATGGTTTGTCAGACCGAATGTCTGACAGTTTTTTTTAACTTTCGGGAAGTCTGAGCTATTTCTGTGTTATTGCAATTGAAGGTAAACAATGTGTTTCGTAGACAAAGTCCCATTATTTTGTGAAATCTCTTTTGAAATTGTGAATTTTTTTCCGCTGCTTTGTGAAAAAAAGTGCAATTTTGAATTGTGAAGGGGCCTTATATTGGCCCCTGTTATATAATTGAAAAAAGCCCTGGACCAGCATAGATCCAGACCAGCCTGCACATGTTGTTCGCGATCAGTTTCTCTTCATGTAATAGGGTTTGTAAGTGAACAGCATGGATCCTGATCAGCAAACGCACTATGTTGGTTTTGTTGTGACGCCGCTCATATGTACTGTTTCAGATGATGGTCTGCACACTTTGCTATTCAGTTAATACTTACTTTGACATTTACCCTATAATTTTATCAAGATTGAAATATATTTTAAATTAGCCTGGTAAGGGTTTAAGAACAAAAGTAGACAACCTAATTTTGAATTTATAAAACTATTTCAGATCATACAGTGTCCAGGCAATGTCAACATACCTCTTGCTAAATGTAGGCTAGACCCTTCAGTCATGACTGGGTTTTCTTCCACAATTGCTGGTACAGTGAAAGAATAATACACTTGCTGCTCACACCAGTTCTGTCTAGTCAGGTCAGAGACCCATAAATATCCTGGTCTAAACCTCTCCAATGGGGTTCGAAGCTCTTCATCCTTGGCTACACTTGAGTTGGGCTTTAAACTGGCTTCAACTGAAGTGAGATGAATGTTTAAATTATGCTAAATGTGGGCAATTGTAATGAAAAATAATTGAAACATAGAAGTGTCTACAAATTAACAATTCAAATTGTAACTATGGTATAATTAATCAGGACTATAATTTAAACATTACAAGCTAATTTTCAGCACTTATGAAAAAGGCCCGTGATTTAGATTTAGAAAGATGATGCGTCATTTTGGAAAAAAAAATTTGAACAAAACTTGTTGTTAAAAATGGACAAATGCCCCCTATGCCCCTGGATTGCATTACTTTTTTTAAATCTGCCATATTGCAAGTTAGTACTGCTTAACAACAGAGTAGTCATGACTAACAAAATAAAAATACAGGCAAGCTTAATGCAGACAGCCGACTAAAGAAAAAGCAGTATGTCTCCCAAAAATGACAGATGCCCCATTTGTGTTAAAATGTTGAATTACAGTCAACCCGGCCCTAAGTTAACCCGGCCCCAAGTCAACCCGGCCCCACAGTATTTTTTTTTGGTCAATGCGGCCCCAAAATTGGTCAACCCGGCCCCAAAATCGGTCATTCCGGCCCCAAAATATATATTTTCAAAAACAACTATTCAGGTCATTTTGCTGTATGATGGAATAAAAATGATTTATTATTAATTGGATATTATTAACTATAGAACAATAGTAAAAAAACATGAACTGGCAATAAAAGTGTCGGTAAATTATTGCGCCGATTAAGACATTAATACGCAATAGTGATAATGAATAATTATATAACATCAACAATTATATGTACATCAACATTATTTCAGATGTGATAATCAAACAGTTTAAAGCAATCAATTAACAAAAAAGGTATACAGCTGTGAAAAACAAATCTTTTAAATAAGTTGCTAGTATCTTTCATGTCTTTATTCGATCACTATTACATATATAAATCCGTGATTCGATGTAAATTAAAGATGGTTTCGTGAGTGTTAATGCGATAATTCGGAAGAAATGCATAGAATTTCGAGTTAAAAGGTTTGTATAAATTAAGTTTCCAACAATCTTTTTTTCAGTTCATTTGAATGTTTTTATTGAATACGTTCATCAGTATAATTACTATTTGTTTAGTTTTTTATTAACTTATTTTCAAAGAATATTTACTGTGTAAAAAAGTATTGGAATATTACTAAGTGTTTGAAAAAATGATAGTGTTTTGTGTTTAATCACTTTATGTCATTATGACTGATAACTGTATTAATTGTGGATATATATTGTGAGTGACAGACAGGAGGCAGTGACCTGCGATGGCAGCATCATTATAATTAATCTTACTTAAAAACTGTTAATGGAAACACTTTAGTGTGCTTTTGGTCATTTCTTTTTTTTCTTTTTTAACATACAATAACATAGTAATGATTTGAACACATTAAGGTTTCTTTTCCATGATATGTCAATAACAAAGTTTAGTTTATCGTAGAGAGATTAAGGTTGAAGACAGACGTCACCTTATTTTCGCGACGGTAAAAACAGTAAACTATATGCATGTGCTGCTTGTTTGTTAATATTGCTAGTTTTTATATAAAATAAATAATAAAAGATGTCATCGTTAAACTTTTGATATTGTTTTTGTTGTTATTTTTTATTTTAATTCTTGATAAGTGTTTATATTTTAAAGCAAAATAAATAATAAAAAAATGGGGCCGGGTTGACCAGAAATAACATTGGTTTGGGGCCGGGTTGACCAATTTGGGGCCGGGCTGACTTGGGGCCGGGTTGACTTGTACCGAAAATGTTAAGCTTTATATTGACAGCGACACCGACACTCGGGTGACTAAGATAGCTCTTACTCATTCTTATAAAAAAGTCGAGCTAAAATGTTATTACGAACATAAACTACCCAATAGTTTCCAACGGAAAAGAGTCAACTCGGCCCTATACCGACTCGGCACGGGTCAACTCGGCACGGGTCAACTCGGCCCACTTTACAAAAATATATATAACGTATAATCTTTGCTTTGCATGTTGGTAAGGTAAATAAATAATAAGAAATATTTTATTATATATATATATCTCAAATGACCGGTGTACACAATGCTAGGGAATTAGTCCGAATTACACCTAATTAAGAACATAACACTATTACGTGATATTTCTATTTTTCTATTATTATTTTACCGTTTAAAGTGGAAAAACTTGCATGAAATATATGAAAATTATCAATGTTTCTTCTATATCTATCTGAAATTTTACAAGCAATAAATTGTTTATAGTGAAAATCCACAGAATTAAAACATTCGTTTGTGGCATCTGCCATAATAGATAGGGATATTTTCTGCGTAAACTTGTGTGTTTACTTTCTTTTATTTATTTTTTGCACGGAATTATTCATACAATGGTATTTGATCATTTTCTTAAACAGAAATATTGTTTTATTTTCGACCAAGACCAAAGACCATCTTCTATTGATCGATTATTGTCAACTATATTCCTGATACAAACGTTATTTTTATTCTATTTTTTCTCCAAACAATGTTGAAAATAGAAAATGAAATATCTTTAAATCACTAGAAATGTTCCCCGCAGGAAACCATTTTACTTGTCTTTACTCGCAAGTCTACTGATCAGAAAAGCATGTCTGCTGCTAGTTCTGAAACTGTCAATCCGTGTTTTATAAATAATTACAATAATAACAATAAAAAGTGATAACACAAACCTAAATATAGATAATTAAAAAGTGGGCCGAGTTGACCCGTGCCGAGTTGGAATAGGGCCGAGCTGACTCGGGGGCCGAGTATGTTTTAGGGCCGAGCTGACCCGGATTCGTTTCCAACCGGTACTATAAGTGCGGAGTTTGTGACATACAGATGGTGAGGTAGCAAATCGCGAAAACTAATGAAAGAAAACCAAAATGTAAAAATGAACATAAAATTTCTTTAAAATAAGAGCAAACAGTAAATAAGGGCTTCGAAAACATATAAATTACAATTTTCTATTGCTGTCGTCAATATCTCGTCTTCATTATCGCTAAATTCATCGCCTCCGCAATTATTCATTTTCGCGCGCTAAATAAGCATTTTCATGAACATTAAAATCACAAGACACCGTGTAAAAAGTTCACGCACTGATTACCTTAGCAACAGGAAAACACTTCATAAAAACAATGAATGTATTTTTTTCACCATTTTTTCGAGATAGTTTTATCTGTAGTTTAAAGTTATTTAATATTTTGAATATTTTCTGAACTTGACAAGAAAAATTTTAACAAAAAAGTAAAAACATACGCGCTACTTTTTTGTGTAAACTTTCTGTGTTGTTCGGTGTAAACAATATGGCGGCCCTTCAAAACGACAAAACACCGACACTTTTGTTTCTTCATTTTTGATATGGATAAAAATAATAGTGCAAAGCAGACTAATAAGAAAATACCAATGGGATCGGAAAAAGCGAAAAAATCAGCTGGAAAAAAGAAGAAAAAGAATAAAAAGCCTTTAAAAAATGATCAGAGTCCAGATATTTTGGAAGTGGAAGGTTTACGTGCACTTGAACAAACAGGTACTGTAACTAAATGTATGACTAAGTTTAGCGAAAAATATTATCAAGAAACTGATAGGGATCAAGCCCTTATTTAGTCAGCTAATTAAGCTGATAGAAAATGTTCAGGCCTATTTGAAATAGATTTAAGAGATGTTGTGAAGATGTTGAGATGAAATATATTCTCAACAAAAATAGAAACCTGACACTATATTTCTTTTAAATATTTTCTAATTTGTGAATTAAATCAAAACATGTATAGTAAGTATTCATGTACTATAGATACACTATACATGTTTTTTGTTTTGACCGCATATTGTAAGTAGAATGCAGCTGAGCGAAAAGTTTAGTTTTTGCACGGGGCTGCACATGAGCCCCATGCATGCTGAACGATGTCAGATAGACAGTGATATTTTAAGGTACTTTACATGTGTTCTGTTACAATTTAGTGTTATTCACACCTAAAGTTGATCGCTTTCACAATGCCATGTTTATCAGAAGCCGAGAGAAATCGCTCAATAAAAATGCTGCTGGGTGGTTATCTGTTGTTGAGTTGTGTAGAACAGTCTGTGCGAAAGTCTGTCGGTCCTCGGACCTCGCCAACTAAAAATCAGGAGGGCCGAGATAAATTTCGATACAGTCAGTCCTCGTGTCCGAATAAAATTTCAGCCAGTTTGAAACAATTTTTGGCCTAAATATGCAAAACTGTTTTATTTATTATGTTTCTGTATATTTTCTTTCATAGTATCTTATAGTTGAGTCTGATAATTCATATTTGCTGAATATTTTTGTTTATTATTATGGCAATATCCCTCCCCCACCCCTTCAAAAAATACCTTTCAGAGTCCGGGCCGCAAAAAAATCATCAGGGCCGGAAATAAATCTAAGGATCCCAGTCCTTGTGGCTTGAAAAAATTTTTGACTTTCGCATTGACTGGTAGAAGGTTTAACTGCAGGCGCAACACAGTTCATGAACTTGTAAGACGCTATAGACTTACAGGTGATGTGCAAAGTCATCCAAGGCCAGGTAGGCCAAGGGCAACTTCGTGCACGACCGTGCAATTGTTTTAACTCTGGTTCAGAGGGGGACCTTGACCCGCCCCTTTTTAAAGTAATGACAAACCCCTTCCCCAAATTTTTTGCGCCCAAAAAACCCCCCCTTTGAGCACATATTAACAGGCGGGATTCTCACTAATCCCCCATCGTCAGGTGGGGACCCTGCGCACTGTACTGCGGGGAAAGTTTACTGGGGAAAACTGTCCCGTTTTCAGATTAGTCTTTTAAAAACTTTATCCCTGCTGACGGCCGGGGTTTTAAAAATTTACCTTTTGAAAGGGGGGAAAAGGGTTTTCACCTGTCTTTGTTAGAAGCATAATTTTTTTCTTTTGGGGGAAAGCGTCAAGGTATGGGGGGGAAAAAGGGTGACAAAAGGGTAATTTTTTTGTTTTTCAGGATTTGCCCCTTTACTTTGTAAAAATTCTGCAATTTTCAACTTGTGTCGCGAGTTACTCAAAAAGGATTTGACATAGTCATTAAACATTATGGGCAGGTTGCTCAGCATATTTAGATGTGCACCTGGGGTTTCGCTTGTGGATTTATCAAGTATTTGTAGAGTTATTTCCCTTGACTTAGTAAAAAGATTGACAGAACAGTGGCCAGTGGGGGCACCCATGTCCTATGGACACATTTCTAGTTTAAGTTTTATTTCCAGTGATTTTTTCATTTAATTGGGAAGAGACCTAATAGCCTATTGATTTAGGGAAAAAGTATAGCTAAAATTGCTCAATTGGGAAGAAAAAAAAGCAGGTTTAAGTTAAGATTTTTGGGAAAACTGCATGATTTTGAAGAAAATTTCAATTGGGAAGAGGCCTTTTTACTGAGTCCGTCATATAAGCAGGGAAATCACTGTGTTTTGAAACTTCTTCTGCTAATAACACTAATTGATGAAAGAAGTAATGTGCTACATGTTTAACGGAAATTGCCAAAATCAATGCACTTGCGCAGTAACAAATTAATGGTCATTAAAAATGGTGTACAGATATGATAGGGACATTAATTTTATACATAATTTTAAGTGCCTTACCAGTTTAATGTGAACTGGATAATTGGAAATGTAAAATAAATGAATAAATTAACAAGTAAGATATACAAAATGTAGCTTGTTAAACCATTGGCAATTTTTTTTTCACTTCAAAAGCTTTCTCATGGTAACAACAGAGATCGAAAAGTCCACTCGTCCACTAGCACATTATGTGTAGAATTTAAGAGGATTCCATGGAAGAAGATTAGAAAAATATTGCTAATTGCACATTGGATTTTGAAGCTTACTTGTCCTGCAGGATGAATGACTCAAAAAATATTTTTCGATGCATGAACAAAATATGGCCACTCGATAAAATATGTTACTTTTCTGTGAAAAGTAGACAAGATCATGTCAGACTGTCTGACATACATGTACATTGTACCAATTATTATATCAATCTCTGTTTTAAAATACTGCAAGTGATATAGACAGAACAGCACATCAGATTTTTAGTAAAAAAGATTTTTAAATTGGTCTGAGCATGGCAGGGACAGTGAGACTAGAAATAAAGACATAAGTCAATAATTTACTAGGCTTTGTTAATATTTGTGGAAGTGCATTATGCTTAAACAAACAATGGAGTCAAATCAAAACATTTTTAATTACACAATATTCTAAGTTTACAGAATTATACTTACTACAATCATTCATTATATTTTGTTTTCAACTATATGTTTAATATTTTCAACTTAAGCTGTGGGGCGTCCGTGGCCGAGTGGTTAAGGTCGTTGACTTCAAACCACTTGCCCCTCACCGCTGTGGGTTCGAATCCCTACAGGGACTTTGGATTCTTTCATGTGAGGAAGCTATTCAGCTAACTTACAGAACGTCGGTGGTTCTACTCAGGTGCCCGTTCGTGCGGAAGGGCACCTGAGGTCTTCCTCCACCAGTAAAGCTGGAACGTCGCAATATGACCTTTACTGTGTCGAAGTGACGTAATTTATTGTCTTCCATAATATTTATACTTGGTTTCAACAGAATTAATTGTGAAAGATATGTTTTGGGGGTTTTTTTTGTGTTTGTGTTATTTTTGTTGTTTTTTTTAAGATTATGTGGCTCGGCATTATGAATTACATTTGTATAAGGTTTCTAACTCTTGTTTCCACATTAAAATGCCAAACCCTTTTGGATGTAAATATAGAAATATTTGCTTAAGACTGATGGACCAGATGACTTAACTAATCCTTGGTGTCATAAACTCATGGTGCTTATTGTCAGATAAGAATTTCATGACTAGCCACTCAACTTTGGATTTAGGAGTCCCTTGCTGTACACCTACTGTACTCTCAGTGACTATTCCTCTTGGTTTTATAATAAACGGTTCCTTAACTTAAGCTGGAACAATATTATAACAATATTGCTCCAAGTGTCAAGATTATAGCACTTCCTACTATATGATGACCTAAAACTTAGGTATATTATAATTATGCCATTAAGTGGAGCAAATATTATGATATTTTGGATGATCGAGTATGTGCCTAGCTGATCTCTACTTTAACTATTGTTTTAACTTTCAAATTACGTCTAAGCCTGAAGGCATTTGATTCTACCAATGCAACCAGTGCAGAGACCAAGATCAGCTGTCAGTCATCCGTGATGAACAAGTCCGTTTTACTGTATATGATGTTCAATGTGGTATAATGGTTTCAGTAGCAGGCAGATTCTAGTCGCATGAAGCTTTGAATCTGATTGGATAGTAATAGAAAAACCTTGGCTAAGTGTTGTAATTTTTTTAGTAAAAGCGGACACGTAGAACAACAGAAGTGTTGTGTTACTTATTTCCGATAAGACAATGCTATCTATTCAATTAGGAGATATAATATCAGTTTAGAAATGGTATATCTTTTTCACGCTATTCATAAATCTTTGTAAAGAAAGGGACATGATTGAAATCCTATATCAGTAGTCTCTAAATTTAGACTTTTTTCTATTGTACCAAAACATTTGTAACATATTCATTTTCATTTAAACATTGTATGTGGTCATGTCGAAAGATATAAGAAACCACATTTATTTATACCCCCGTGTCCTTTTTTTTTATAATCTGTATATATCAAAACTTGGCTACTCTGCAACACCTTTGTTATTCATATCTCATTTATAATAGATTAAATGGTTTAACGATTGAATTTATTTAAAGTCTTAAAAAAACGATTGAAACCTCTTGTGAATTAAAGTGCTGCGATTGAATAACGCTTTTATTGCTGGATAAACAGGATTTAGACCGGATTATAATATGGTGAGACAAATATGATGAAATATAAATTTGAATTAGAAAGTGTGTTTTTTTGTTCAGGATTAAATGAAAATTGAAATTTAATTTGTAATTTTCAATATTTTGAAATGAAAAAGTTTCTATGTACTAGAATAAAAAAAAGGCAAACAAACGTAACTATAATAATTATAGTTTTGACCTTTTCAGATATAGCATGAAGTAATTTGTTAAAATTATTCAACGTTATTTTTCATGGAATTAAGTATTATATTACACCAGGCTGCGTCCAATTCGTTTATTCTTATGAATTAGTTATCCTATATATTGCTGAAACAGTTTCCTAATTTTAACCCTAAATTTATTAATACAGCACTATAAATATCTTTATAAATAATTCTTTTATTCTTCAAATACTTTTCCTAAAAATTGCTAACAGTTACCTAATTTTAACCCTAATATCTTAAATTGACTTGACTTGGCATAGCCATTAATCATCTATAGGATTTTTTTTTTCGATAAATACTGACCAGCAAAGAGTGAAGTTATGATCAGATAGCGACAGACTTTAGTGCCGGCAGAATTTGGTCTGCACTTGTTGCTGCTGGCAGTCTGTGCATGACGTAACAGTCTAACGCAAATTTTTTTAACTCTCAAAAATCCTTAAATTAGTAATTTGCTTTGTATTGTCAAATTACATTATAACAAATAAATAACATAAATTATGATGTATCAAAATTAGGGATGGCAACGAATACCAAAATCAATACTCGAGTACTCGGTCATTTTTCCGATCGAGTACTCAGTTACTCGGATGATTTCCAGTGATCTTCAAAGTTTATCACACAATATCAACACCGTCCGCATGCTACTTTCGTTTTCTATTTAAATTCATTGAATTCGCAACTATAAATAGGACTGCAATAAATACATATATAAATTATAAACATAAGAAATGTAAATGACAGCATTTATTATATACCTACACATTTTCTCCCTAAAATACATGAATACATGAATTCTGTAGATAGTAAATAGGACTGCATGGGAGACAAATTAATTATAATTTAATCAACAACATAATATTTTACAACGTTTTAATTAATGCAATATCAAGTTTTAAACATGTATAACAGTTCATATATCTTTTTTCTTTTTGAAATAATATAGACTGATCGGCGGCAAAAAAGTTTAACATGGTCTAAATAACAGTTACATTTATTCTTACATTCATGATAGCAATCGGCCCTTTGTTGTTTTCAAAACAGTTACTTCGGCTACACAATTAAAGGTAACTAATATCATAAGAGGCTGGATGACATAAGCGACACAGGTGCACGTGTCAAACTGTTGGTCACCTCGTTATGATATCATTTTCGCACCTCTGCAAGGATGTTTTGATTGCAATTAACGGGTATTTATGAAGATACATGCACATCTCCGAATTTCTGAACTAATTGGATACACCAATCTTGCTAAATCGCAAAAAATAGAAAATATATATTTTTCCAATTCGAATATCAATTTTGTTAACTGATATTCGGACGTTCGATCGAGTACTCGGTTAACCGGTTACTCGTTGCCATCCCTAATCAAAATATACAAGAATAATTCCTTTTAATTTTTTGCCCTGTTTTTTAAAAGTTCAGTAATTTTTTAGTAAATTTTACATACATAGTAATAACATGTCATTGACAGTTTCATAAACACTTAATATATTTTTCTTATGTCTTTTTTTTATTCATCATTCTGTACTGAATGATGATTTTAGAATATGAATATTATGAAAGAAAGTTAAGACTGAAATCTAGTTGAATTTAAGTTTTTTTCCAAATTTCAAAAATAAATTAATAAAAATCAATTTTTAATCAAATTCTCGTATGGGTTATATTTATATTAAGTAAAAAGGTGCTGGATATATTATCTTAATGAGAGATTTTTTTAGATTCTGATGAAGACAACAGTCGAAACTAGTAAAGATTAAAGAAATATGTGTTGTTTTGGTGTATTTTAACAGATTATTTTATGATAATATTGAAATATTATTCTTGCATAAAAATTGTACACAGAGAATTATCAAAACATTTCTGTCAAATGACAATATTATTTCACTAGCAGGTGAAAAGTGTGACAAAACCAGTTTCTTTATATGAAAAACAAATAACAAAAGCAGAATTATAGAATCAGACATAAATTTTCATACTAGAAAAATAGGGCCAATAAATGCACTTTTTTACAAGCATAAACCATCAGTTCTGTAGAAGCTAGCCCTCAAACCTGATAAATCCCTTGCTCTGTGTGTTCAAGCTTTAAATGTGTCCCCATGCATGCTTCTGCTAGTGAGAATCTGATGCTAATGTGCAAAAAAAGATTCATAAATTAAACCTCTATTGATGAGACAAATGAGCCAAAAAGCCTGTGGTTCCAAAAGTACTAATGCCACAGTTTAATTCATTTTGTAATATATTGACTTGCTATTTAATGGTCAGCTAGTATGATAAGCCCCACCTAATTTCGCCTGACCACTTTTCTGTAATAGGTTTAGAAACAGATAGTTCAAATATTTAGACATAAATGGCAGATTCAAAGCTTTTTTATATAGGTCATTAATTTGCTTTAACGCATTTTCCGATAAACTTCAAACTGTTAAAAAAAATGCGATGTCTTTCAATGAAGGACTAAGAAACAGAGAGAGCTGCATTGTTTAATAGATCTCCCTTAACTCTTACTGCCCAGCAACTATAATAATAAAGCAAAAATTATAGCAGGGTTTTAATATATGAGCCCGCGACACGACAAAACCAACGTAATGCGTTTTGCGACCAGCATGGATCCAGACCAGCTTTTCG